>NW_027305498.1:693703-993703 GCF_039555335.1 Amphiura filiformis
AATATTATAATATCCTGGACTTTTATGCACTACATATACGACCAATTCCTACATTTTCGGCTTTCAAACTTTAATTCACGCCATAGCTGCAAGTTAATTATAGCTGGGCTCAATATTGAAAATTAAACGTTCTGGATTATGTCTATAAATGTAACTCGAAGTTTATTTATTTTTATTTATTTATGTATTTATTTATTTTATATCTTTTCGCGAAATGTTTGAAAAACACGTTTCTTATTTTCAATAATAGAAACAGACTTTGTATTTGTATTAGAAGTGTGTGCAGATCACCACCGTCGTGTCTGCATAACACATTTCATTAGGCACAACTATTATGTTGCCTTTACTTTGATCTCATTGTGGTGTTTGTTCTCATGAATGGCAAGGACATTGTTACAATTATGTTGCCATTGCTAAATCTTGGTCTGATGCTGAAATATATTGCAACAATCAGTATGGAGCTCATCTTGTGAGCATCCATTCCTCAGCCGAAAACAGCTTTGTCAACGGGATTAGTGGATCGTATAATGTGAGTCACAATTTGCATAGGGGGGCAGGTTCGCCCACCCTTTGTTTCTCAGCACTGCGGCTATCGGGGAATTTGGGGATGGCAAAATTAGTCGACATAGGTCATTATAAACTTCTGATGTTAGCTACGCGACATATAGGGACGTGTTCAACGAACTGTAGACAAAACAAAACAATTACATCAAAGCGTAATTTTTTCTTGCATTAATAATGTTGTATTATCATTCATACATAAATACATAGGCGGGTTTTAATGGATATTTGTATTGGGAACATATGGGATTTGTCAAAGATTTAAGGGTACTTGCCCATCAATTTCATTCAGGGCGTGTTTGAAAAACGGCACAGCGCATTAGTAAAAGAATAAAAATACTAAAATTTTCACCAGGGTCCGAACCACTGCCAAGGCACTATGAATGCTAAAGATGCATATTGTGCCACGGTGACTATGTATGTAACGTTCGGCGATTGTCAAAGATATACATATCAACACGTTTATAGTGTATTGAAAATCAGATTTTCGTAGGAATACAGTCATAGAAAGACATATGACTCTACTTGTCTGTTTGTTTTTTATTTAATACAAATGGATTTTGATGAATTGAACTGGTACGACTCTTAGGACTCGTGATAAACGATGATTAATTTTGTAATAATAAAATGAAAACGCTGGGTCATTCACGACGTCATTTGTAATTCATGTTAAAACCTGGGAGGACCACACATCCGTGTATACGTGCGCAATCGATACTCAATGATCCAGACAATACCGTTTGAATATACCGCCCTATGCTTATGCACCTGCTTGACACGTCTTGTCACTTGCGATAATAGATACAAATACTTACAATAGATACCCCACCGTAAATAGCTCTCTTCATTACCTCGCTGTGCCAGAATATATGCGCAGTGTACGTACTTTTGAACCATATTTTGTTCAAAAATGATAGGAAGAAGGGACTGTTTTCAGCTAAAATGTTGGCTATCAGCAGATGCTCAATGATACCGGGAAGTATTGCAGAAAGGTAAGCGTACTCTTTATTTATTCAAAATATCACATATCAATGAATTTAAATTGGAAATCCAAAAAGGAAATGTCAGGTCAAAATTCTCACCTTAGAATTATTGTGAAATAAAAATCAAACCAAATTTACTTTCCGCAAACAACGTCCAATTATTCCCATTGGTGTTTGCTACACGTGCATATAATACATTATGATTTGGGGCTAATTTGAGAAAAGTTAATGCCTCGAGTTTCAAAATACACCGAGTGATGTTTTTCGATCAAAAACATCGACAATTCAAGACTCTGTAAACCAAATCAAGAATTATCTGGGATTATTGCAACTAAGTATAATGAAAGTTATGATCTAAGCTACCAGATGCATCATTAATTTCCTGACTATGATATTTAGTTTTGGGAAAAGATTACTTTAATGTTTTGGCGGGATTATTTCCCCGCCAAAAAATTTCAACCAAAAAGAGTATGTAGCCTTAATGCAGTTAGAAACTCCTTATTCGATTTATATTTTGCATACCCTGAAGAAAATACAAAATGTGCACAAGGGCACGTTCACCCTTTCGAGGCTGGGTCATTTTCGCCCTATATCTTCCCCGGGCGGACTTACCCCCAACTGGAGGGCGGACCTGCCCCCCCCGCGTATTATGCAAAATATTGATTATTATACCATTAAACAAGGTAAAACTACTGAAAAGCATGTTTTAAAAGTTATGTGGTATCAGTATTTAATACTCATAACACCGTTTATGTCCTAATCCATAATCTCCCCGAAGTTGTAAACATGATACGTTTAAGCTCACTTTGGACCCTTACATTTTACCCGAACCCGACCTCTGCAACAAATTTAGTAACTCCCCAGAAGAGAATGAGTGCCCTATATACTCTTTTGCTAAATGTTTGCATTGAATATGTTATTGTTGTGCAATGTTTAAACCTTTTTTTGTGATTAGGGTGAACTTACCCGACCCCACCATATGGGCCAACCTTATAAGGCCTATAATAGTTATGGGATTGTGGCCGTATATAGCTAAGACATAGGGCCATCACATGGGCTAGACAGGTCATCCCTTACCTTAAAATTGACATCGCTAGGCTGGTCAGAAAAAAAATAGGGCGAACACTCCCCGCTCTCCCCTAATTCGCCCTAGAAGTGATATAATAATCGGAATAACTACCGTAGCAATATATGATTACAATTTTTTCCGTGAAACATCTGTGACTGGTTGATATTAACAGATTTTTCGAGCGATCGCCGATTTTTCTCCTAGTAATTTTGCTTCAAACTGTTTATATAACCAATTATGAATGTCCTTGTTATTTTGTGTTTGGTGTATTTTAATAGACCACCATTCAATTTACTGCTGATATGTTATGTTATTTAACAGTAAAGGAAAGCACTCTCTTTTGGTAGGGTTGGGCGAATCACCATACTTTTTTTGAAACAAGTTGTTTCCATGGCCAAATTTGCTGTAGAACACGAATCAGCCAAAATTTTTGACCTCTGATGACGTTTGACCCCTGTTGCTTGTTTGTGGCATATTTTAATAGATAAAGAGCTTCAATATGTTTTTTTTTATTTTTTTGGGGTTGAGAAACACAAATTTGACACTTTTGAGATGATTATCTGTACCTTGTACAAGTTCAGTCGCCAGAAAATTCAAAATGGCCGCTAAAATGACGTCATTTTCCTTGTAATAGCATATCTTGATAGATACGTGGCTTCAAATAAGTCTTTTCATATATTTGTATGATTTGGGAGCACAACATTGACACTTATAAGAAGATTTGGAGTACCCTGTAGGAGTTATCAGTTGACAGAAATTCAAAATGGCTGCCAAAATGACGTCATTTTGCTTGTATTAGCATATTTTGACAGAAACATGGCTACAAATAATGTATTTATCTATGTTTTGATGTTTGGGAACACAAATTAGACACTTTTAACTTAATTAGCAGTTACCATATACGAATTATGAGTTGCCAACATTGAATATCATCCAACTTGAAGAAAACTGCTGAAATCTACTTCTCTAAGGAGTAGAAATATAAACAGGATTATAGTCTACATGTGTTTACATAGTATTTCATTGCATTTTGTAATTTCTAGTAACTGCGAGCAACCTGCATTTTGTATTTTACACTATGATATTTTTCAACAAAGCATCAATATCTGCTGACAACTTTGATTCTCGTTTCACAGCATTTTGAATGGATTGTCTCAATTCTTTACACAGATCTTCAAATCTATCGTTGACTTTCATTTGTCGGATTTAGTGAATATCTGGGCTACTGTAACCCGGAGTTAGCAAAATTTGCAAAGTAGTTCTTTTCGGTTAAGAGATCTGGATGCGCGTTTTGAGCGTTTCGACAGTATTTTTTGTGGGATATGAGAGCACATCAGGCATATCGAATTGCATTCTGAATACGAAGAATGTCTTTCTGATATCAAATAATTTTCATTTTTTGAAATTCACGATATAATACAAATTTTATGACAAATTATTAAAATTTGATATTTTTCACATTTTTTCACATTTCACAAAATGTATATATTAAAATATGCCACAAACACGCAAAAAGATGTTATTTTGGCAGCCATTTTGAATTTTTGAATAGGACAGGGGTCAAACGTCATCGGAGGTCAAAAATTTTGGCAGATTCGTATTTTACGGCGAATTTGGCCATAGAAACAACTTGTTTTAAATTAGTTTTGTAAAAAAAAGTTCAGATTCGCCCAACCCTACTTTTGGACTTATAAGTGTATTTTTTCTTTCCGAAATTACCATTTATTTGCTTGTATGTTGTATTGTATTGTTTGTATTTTGGTAACTCAAATAAGTATGGTTATTATTATAGCCCAAAATATGACCGTTTTGCTTATAACTTAAGAATGACGCGTCAGGGTTAGGTCAAACTATAATTTGTTCGAATCGAAATCCTTATGGCTGGAGGAATACTTTAAAACGGTGTTCAATGAGAAACTTTTGACATTTAATGAGAATTTGACAACCTTTCCCCAATTTTGGCCTTACCTACAGCTGATTCACCTCACACATCTCACAATGTATCTCTATTATGCAATCTATTATGGAGCCCTTTTTTGGCTTGGTTGGTCATTAAGTATAACATGTATTAATAACTGGATCTAATTGTGCACTTTATTTTTGAAGGTGTGGATCGGATTGAGTGACCAGGCCACTGAAGGTACATTTAAGTGGAGTGATGGCAGTCAAGTGAACTACGCACACTGGGACCTAGGCGAACCAAATGGTGGTGGTGCTGAAAATTGCGGCCATTTATGGTCGCATTCCGTCACCTGGAATGACAGCATATGTTCTTCAAAAAAGATATTTGTTTGTAAAAACTAATGTCTCGGCAATTCAAAACATAATTACAATTACAATTTGCCACATCATGAAATAACCCAATTTCATTTCGAAGAAACTTATTGCGCTTTTAGTAACTTCCTGATGTTTGAATGCGCTTCTTTTGACGTTAAAGCTTTAATGTACGATCGTTTTTCAGAATATGTATACCTTTATTTTTTCAAAACCGACTCTTGGCATATTTGTAATACTTACACATGTTCCAACTTACATCCATGAGCAAACTGTCAAACGGGATGATTTTCTGTTGGTCCGACATATTATCATAATTTTTCAGATTATGATAATATGTCGGAACATCTCCTTCGAAGCCAGTTTGGTTACGCTCCCTCCACACATGTCGAGGGAGCATAACCAAACTCTGGGCCGCACTCGGCGTCCTAATACAAAAAACTCGAGATATTTCGTGTGATAGAGGTGAAGTTTATGATGTTGTTTCTTTGCAAATTTTCAATGTTTTTCGCGTCCAAATGTATTGTGAACTTTGCATACCATCATTTTAAAGTGTTGCGATTTGAAAACATGCTGGTAAGGCTTTAAGCAATAGTATCTAATTCCTGTATGGGAGGGCTCCAACACTTTTGGTCCCATTAACAACAATAAATTAAGCAAGTTTTCAAATTATATAGTTTGTAAATCTCGTTTCACCTGGAGTATGGTAATAACGTCAGTGCTTTTATACGGTTGCGTGCCAACAAACCGCTCTTGTAGAAGCCTAAACATGTGCATAATATGTATATTCTGTGAATTAAGGTTGGCGCTTGCGAATCGATATATTGCCAGCAGGAAAATGAACGCCTACCTCCATATGTTTTACGATATTATTTTTGATCCCTAGAATATCATTTTTCAGTGCAAGTGACACCTCCTTCGTGGTATCCTATTGTAGTAATAAAATTAATATATTTATTGTAAGATTGTATTATTAATTTTACCCTGATCATTTGTGACAGACGTCTGTACATTGGTGTGTATTCTAATTGACCAGCTACACGAGTCTCTTGTAACCTTCACATTTTATGACACAGAGTATGAAAAATGTTTCATATTAACCAATTGATATGTACAATAAAAACATTTTCCAACAGAAATATTTCAGCAATTGATTTTCCATTTATCAATTTATTCACCGGATTGATGCCCAGTTTATTTGCCATGTTTATTATTATTACGTCTCACATCCTAATGAATATTGTTTCGGTGCAATGATGATATTGCAATATTGCACCATTTGATGGTGTTGCGCAGTTTATAACATTAATGTGTAATAGATTAATGTGTCTGCAGAGTGTTTATTCCTCTCCGTGAAACATTTCACATGGTACTTCTATCTAATTTCTCTAGATCACCAGCACGAATGAGCACACTGATACATTGAAATTGAAAAAAAAGTTTTAAATATGCTTCTTTTGACGCAAAAGGTAAAAATGCACCTAGGCGTTAATTAATTAAATTAGATAAACATAACATGTTTATTTATATAATTCCCGTCGATCATGCCACTGTTTTTCCGTGTAATTAAATTAGTTTAACAGAATTGGTCCAGCACCTCGTTTCACCTTGAATCTGATAGTGACTATGGGCGTAGCCAGCTTTCTTTGCCGGGGAGGGATAACATTTCAGGGCACAGTTGAAAAAAAAAAAATGGGGACTTGCATCATACAATACATATACCGGTTTTATTATTTAGACATTTGGCAATTTACACTATTTTCGCCCAGGGATAAAAAGATCGGGAATCATTTTGGTGGAAAAGAGATTCTTTGTTCTTTGCCCCCTTTCTTGTCCTTTGCCCTCCAGATTTTCTCTTTCATTTTTTGTCAGAAGGGCACTTTTTTCTTTCATTTTTGTCAGCGGGCGCTCTGCCCCATACCCCCTGCTGGCTAAGCTGCTGATATATAGTAACCTCAATCCTTTTAAAACGCGGTTGTGTGCCGACAAACGTCTATTTTACTACATGGGGGGGGGGCACAGTTGAAAAAAATTGGAGTTACGTCATACAATAAACATATCGGTTTTATATTTTATAGAGACTGTACATGTCTTTGAGCTTCCAAAAAGGCTTTATTGGGACAGTGAGCCAAAAATTTGTATTTTACACTAACTGGTGGGTGGAAAAGGGGCTCCTTCTCTCTTTTCTTTTCGATTGCCCTCTAGATTTTCTCTTTCATTTTTTGTCAGAGTGGCATTTTTTTTCTTTCATTTTTTGTCGGAGGGGAGAGACTCTGACCCCTGTCCTCCTCAACACTCCCTCCTCCGCCTCCACGCTGGCTACGCTACTGCTCTGTTGAATTAGGTTGAAACGTGCGAATGGATATTGCAGCCAAAAAACCGTACTTACGTCACTACCAAACCCGGGGAGAAACATTTAAATATCAATTACCAATCCCAGACTAAGTAATGGTGGAAACTAGATATATTAATTATTTTGATCTGTATGCATGACTTATTTATTTGAAATGCTTAATGCAATATTTTAGGCAAATAACAAGTTTTGGCAATATATTTTGGACACAATTTTCAGTTTGCCAAAATGATCATTTTTTTTTCTTTAGAGTGCATATAAATTTAAGGGATTCATGACAACTGTTTGTAGATTATGCACTTATGGAAGATCGGTTACATTAGGTACCAGAATCAAATTTGTTCGATCTTTGTATCGACCTTCGATGCAGATTCGATGTTGGTAAGTTATGACCTATCAACTAATTAATCAGAATGAATGGTGACTTTGTATTGGTCAATATCAATACATGCACAGATACATAATTTATACAATTCATAATTAACAATAGTCAATCAATTGAATAATAAATAAATAATAAGGTTCGACATGCATGGATGGTCGATCGAAGGATAGAACTAATTTGGTTATATCGCCTTACGCAGTTTAGTGTAGCACTTTGTACATAGGGCGTAAAGGGGTCTGACTTTACACATATTTTAAGTATTACTGTATAATACATATATAAATATAAAAAATATTGTTTAATTTTGACAAACATTTTCCAACAGAAAGGAAATTGTTAGCATTTTGTATTATCATTCATCAATTTACTCACTAGATTTATTTGCCATGCATCGACCATAAAGTGCCACTGGCTTTAGCTACTGTATATCATTGCGCCTAATTGTTATTGACTAACTGCAATAATGGAAAGCCCTTTGAGCAATTTTAAGTAACGGTGTTATAATAAGAAAATTGAATAAGTAAACATATCTACAGAGTGTCCAAAATGTGATCCGATCAAGCAAAATCAGTCGGAACTCGCAAATATTGATTTTGAGATATAGCCAAACGAAGGAAATATTTCCTTTTGTTTCCTCTTGTTTTGGAAACTCTTTAATTGCTCATAACTGGTTGTTCAATTTCAATGGGGTTATCTGCAAAATCCAGCTTTGTAAATGCTTTTAACTATTCTATAGTAAACTGGAAATTTAATTTTACCGAGTTCCGACTGATTTTGCTTGATTGCATCACAAATGATTAGTTCCTCTCCGAGAAACAGTTTTGCAGTTTGCAATGTCACTTCACCATCAACATAAAATAAAATTAAGCACTATTTTTCGATAATCAGATTCACTTTTGCTATAAAAAACAAATGCGCTTATTATAAATTTAAATTCAACGTTGTACTGATTGAAACTGGTTGATAGAGGTAGTTTAGGCCCTAGGCTAGGAACCAAAACCATCCCCTTCTAGATATTTTTGGAAACCTTACTCATATGGAAATAGATTGTCTGTAAATATGTCGACCCTGGGTTAAATGATGAGGGCGCTTTTTCAAAATGGCCGCCAGAATCCCATATAAATAGCAATTTGAAGACATTGTGAGACTTTTTCATTTTATTTTCTTTGCAAATATGGTGACAAGCCTACTTTTGTAAATGAAAAGCAAAGATATATTGTTAGGGGTGGGCACACAAGGCCTTTTTTCTGCAAACTTACACAGGAACCAGTTTTTCTATGGCCAAATTGCATCAGGAAAAAGAATCTGTCAAAAATTTTTCACCAGATGAAGTCTTAGATCGGGTTTTGACGAAAATTCAAAATGGCCGCCAAAATAGGTGTTTTTTCAAGATTTTGCCACTTTCTATATAGTTTTAGGCCAAATGCACCAAGTAATATGTCTCTATATATGTTTTTTAGGCCGCTGATTCCAAATCTGCCATTAATATAATGGCCATATGAATATCTAGATGGCTAAAATACAAAATGGCCACCAAAATAGGTGTTTTTTCAAGATTATGCCACTTTTTGTATAGTTTTAGGACAAAAGCACCAAGTAATATGTCTTTCTATAGGCCTATGTTTTTGACGCCGCTGATTCCACATCTGCCATTAATATATAAATGGTCATAGTATAGTAGCCAATATTCGCAAATAATCAATGTAAGCCAAATTGTGCTTGTGACAAGTGAACTAACAGAGGACTGATTCAAGAAGAAAGTGTTGCTAAGAGCCTGCAGATGCAGGATGCCTTGAATCCAATAAACAAGTTGGTATACCCTAACTTCAATATTTTGTCAGAGTTGAGCAATTTGAATGCCTATACACTAGCAATTAGACTACAAGAAGCATGCCATTAAGTACTCCGAGCTCTGTTAAGCTTTGGTAAATCAAATCCAGATAGATGGTCATGCCTACCAGACTATGAAGTCAGTCTGGATGATCTAGCAGGCATCATATTTCACACAGTAAACATTGTCTTTGGTCAGGAGTTGGGAACAAGAAAATGTTGATTTTCCAAGTGACACTTTATTGACAGTGATGATGCAGAGCCTGAGCCAAACAGAGCTGATATTGCTTCCACTTCCAAACAACGGAGGTCAAATTAATGGAGACCTAACACATGTATTTCCAAGTCGCTGAGCCATGAACCGCTACTTGGAGGACATTATCTCAATCTCCAACACTCGCTCGATCGAGCAGACAATGTTGTCACCGCAAAACTTAACGATACACAAAACCTGGTGGTCACAAGCTCAATGACATGATAGGTGAGTGACCACATGGTCGATGGGTCTAGGCCTAGCGTAGCAAGAAATACAATGACCACTGGCTATGTCGAAAATTCAAGGTCTCTTAGCAACACCTTCCTGACTTCCCCGACTTTATCAAACCAATCTTCAGATTTTTGAGTAGAGATTTGAATTGGTCATAGTCAGCGAGGATTCTTTTGCCTAGAGATTATGCTGTCATCATGGTCATCAGACACTCTTCTTGATCATGTTGATCCAGTCCTCTGTCATTTCACTTGCCTCAATTTGGCTGGCACCATTTGCTTATATTGTTCATTGTCTTTTTAGCCATTGGACACTGAAATATCATTCTACCGATCACAAAGGATCCATTTCTTAGATTAGCGAAAGACTTAACCATGTATTCCTCGCTGTAGAGCTGAACTACCCGGTGATCCAGCAACACTTTAGCGATATTATGGCTTCATATTTACTTTTCCGCTGTTATATGGTGAGCTGTTATGAAGCTGAAATGACACAATTGACACCATATGTGACCCGGCAGCACAAACGAGCCGTAAATTCCCTAAATTGTATTCTGTGTTACGGTGTAAAATGTGTACGAAGGTCGTATTCATCGATAACTTAAGCTGGCCCGACATCCGTCTTATTTTGATAGTCAAAAACTAATCAATAATCCTATTGTTGAAGTGGATAATAAGCTTCTACCTTAGATGGCCGGCTATAGAACTTTTAATAGCACTGGTCTTTGTTTGCTTTTGCTAAATCCTGTTCAAGTGGTGGGTTACCAGGCATTGTATTTTGTACAGGTATGCATAACCAACAATGAGAGAACTTTCTTAAACCTCGTTGACTTGGGGATGATTTGAAATGACCGCCAATTATGACTGTTTGATATATATTGCTAGCAATGTGGAAAAGGAGACACATGTAAAAACTCAAAAAGCTATAATTTTGTTGAAGGAGCAAAGTTTAACAAACCAGAACCACGCTTCTGGATATCGTTTGAAGTCAAATGATATACCATTTTTAAGTTTATGATGTTTATTTTTAAACACGAAATGAAACAAAATTGACCGGGGGAGGAATTTACGGCTCATTCGCCGTGGACGGTCACATATACAGTCATGCCTACCAATAATATAAAAAACAAATGCCTTGGTGCGGTACATTTAACATAATGGTGCCTCATGTACCATTATAAAATGTATTAACTGAGGTGATTATTGCCACTATTAATCATATCGCTTAATAGAGTAGAGATTCATAGTCTGCGAAATGAAAACACCTAAAAAGACACATTACTCAATATATCAATATAAATGGCTCACTGTCCGCAGAAAGTTTTTTTTAAAAAGGTGATTTTGGCGGCCGTTTTGAATTTTTACCATTATCTAACCTAAATATTCATTTGGCCATTATAGAAATGGTAGATTTGGAATTAGCAGCCTCAAAAACATATAGGAAGACATATTACTTGGTGCTTTTGGCCTAAACCTATACAAAAAGTGGCAAAATCTTGAAAAAGCACCTATTTTGGCGGCCATTTTGAATTTTAGCCATCTAGATATTCAAATGGCCATTATATTAATGGCAGATATGGAATCAGCGGCCTCAAAAACATATAGAAAGACATATTACTTAGTGCTTTTGGCCTAAAACTATACTAATAGTGGTAAAATCCTAAAAGACACCTATTTTGGCGGCCATTTTGAATTTTAGCCATCTAGATATTCATATGGGTATTATATTAATGGCAGATATGGAATCAGTGGCCTCAAAAACATATAGAAAGACATATTACTTAGTGCTTTTGGCCTAAAA
The DNA here is from genome assembly GCF_039555335.1 of Amphiura filiformis. Lineage (NCBI taxonomy): Eukaryota > Metazoa > Echinodermata > Ophiuroidea > Amphilepidida > Amphiuridae > Amphiura > Amphiura filiformis. The sequence goes on from NW_027305498.1 coordinate 705,446, forward strand.
CTAGTCTAATAGTGGTAAAATCCCTAAAAAGCACCTATTTTGGCGGCCATTTTGAATTTTCGCCAAACCCGAACTAAGACTTCATCTGGTGAAATGTTTTTTGACAGATTCTTTTTCCTGATAAAATTTGGCCATAGAAAAACTGCTTCCTGAAAATTTTTTGGGTCAGTGCCCACCCCTAATATTGTAGCTTTTTCAAACTGGTCGCCAAAAAATTTAATCCCATATAATGGCATTTAAATAGTCATTTGTAGTAATGGTTAGATTTTTAAAATTTTATTTTGAAAATGAAAAGCAATGGTAGAGGGCGTTTTTAAAACATTGCCACCAAAATTTCATTTAATGACTAAAATGGACTGCAAATAGCTATTTTAAAGTTCTTACCGGTGTCAAAGCTTCTGTGTAATTTTGTACAGCAATTGGGTTCCATAGTAATCGAAATCATCGTGCTATTTATTTAAAAGGTACTGCTAGAGGGTGGTTTACAAACTGGAACTTGAATATCCACTTAAACTATTGACATTGTATTTCTTTTTCATTTTCTCAACCAGCCAATATAAATAAATATACGCTACTTGTAAGGTCATTTGGATCGTATCTTCCATCTTATGGCATTGAATGTGCGGTTCTTGGTGCACTTCATTTCAGCCAGGATATGACCTCAAAAATTATGTCATATTTCACATCCATTTCAGCAGGTTGATTGTTAAAATTATGCTGTACTGTTTGAGTCTCCTGGTGCGTGCAACACAAATAGGTGATGTTGAGGAAAACCCTCTATGGTCCTGTGGAACATTTCTATAGGAAAACTTAGGCGATAATACATTTGCAAACCTACAGACTCATTAAAGACAAGACATAAATGCAGAAAGAAATGTCTTCTGTCAGCTTTTTCTGGTAGGGCTAGGATATCAGGTCAGCTCCATGGGAAGGGTAATTAAAGTATGTTAGTTGGACCCCTGCTATGGGCATTGATCAACTGCTGCATACTCCCCGAGACCCTCTCCAACATTGAAAAATGGGAAATGGACAAGGATGGGATACATACATCAGCATAGGAAAGATCCAATTGGCGTTAATACTGTATTCCCTTGATCAGAAGGGGTTTTTCTTAGTACTTAAGCGTAGACGCGGTATTGAAATACATAGAAAATACAGTGTAAAGGTGGAAATCAAACCCGTTTTTAAGCTTCAAAATATTACCTTTCATAGGGCACCAGAAAATAAAATTGAACAAAGAAGTGTAACGTGCTTATTCAATAATAATAATAATAATAATAATAATAATAATAATAATAATAATAATAATAATAATAATAATAATAATAACACTAATAATAATAACACTAATAATAATAATAATAAAAAAAATAAAATCTTCGCATGCTTATTCATTTGAAGCAAATAAAAAATGCTATTTTAATTAGGTCTTGATAAATTAACTATGAAATATTAAATATGCATGGAAAAACAGTGGCGCGTGAATTTAATATAAATAAATATAATTTTTCACTAGTTTCGCCGTCGCAAATAAAAAAGGAGACAAGCAAAAAATGGGATCCCTGCCCGGAATCGAACCCAGTACCCCTGGTTTAAAAGACCTGCGCCTTGATAACTTGGCCACGGGAGATTCGGTCACTTAGTGGTCACTTAAACTTGTCTCTTCCCCGTAAATTTCCCGTAGTAGTAGCTAGGGCCGTAAATGCGAGGAATAAATGGATATACAATTAGGGGGTGGAATTAGCACCAACTTTTTTTTTTCTGCACCTCTTAAAATATGTAGCTGACCTATCTTAACATATAAATCAACTTGATTTTGAAATCAAATAATTCTAACCCCCTGTACATAGCCCCTGAAGATTTGAAATTAAGGTTGCCGAATTCGGAAGACTTGCACTGTACAAAAGTATAGGGAATTTGTGACCTTCGGGATAACATTGTTCAAATACAATTTATTACCACACAATGTGGTAATTTAAGAGTCTATAATTGTTTGGAAGACATAAAAACATACATTGTGTGATATTTTGCATTTAATATTCAGTCAACAGAGGGGGGGTCAAATACCCCAGTATGTAGGCTATACATCCACACAGATATCTCAGTTCATTGAGCTAAAGTACTCACTAAAGTCAAAGTTTCTCTGTTTTATACTGTATTTGCAACTACCTACTTGGTAAGTAGAACATCAACAGCAGCATTAAAATCTTGCTTCAGCCTTTGATGTAACATTGTTCAGATAAATCTTCAAGTTTTTGGCATAGGTGATTAATGGCAGGTTCATGTGATCCTTTGTCAGTCTAAAATCACTACTTTTGGTATTGACAGAGCTACCCGGGGGGGGCACTCCAACTTTGAAAGTGACGTGTATAGGGCTGTTAAGACCCCTTTTTCAGCATCGCTGTAACCCAAAGACTCCATATTTTTTACGAGCACATGCTCTGTCACCGAAAGACCTCATATTTCCTTTCGATCTGTCACCCAAAGACCCTTATATTTCCATTTGAACATTGCTCTGACACCCAAAGACCCCATATTTCCTTTCGATCTGTCACCCAAAGATCCTTATATTTCCATTTGAGGCTTCTTTTGGCTCTCACCCAACGACCCCATTTAATAAAAGGTCATATTCTCACCCGAAGCCTCCCTAATTTAGATCAAAATGGTCCGTCTCTCACCCAATGACCCCATATTTTGTAAATTTTGCTCTCACCGAATGCCAAAAAACACTCTCACCCAATGACCCCATATTTTTGATATTTTGCTCTCAACTAATGCCACTTGGTGCGGAAGTGCCAGCTCTAGCACCTATATCCATTCATAGATAGTGAAGGAGACTTCACTATGATCAATTTCATATTGAAGTGCCCCCAGGGGGTCTACCTCATCTGCATCATTGTGAAATGCCCACTTATAGATCTTTCAGTTTCTGAAGATCCTTATTTCTTCTTCTATCCACCCTAACATTTGCGATTTTTTTGACAGTTAGACCTTCCCTGGTATTTAAAGCGCTTCCTATTTCAGATTCCAGTCATAAATAAGGATCTTCAGAAACTGAAAGATCTAGGTGGGCCTTTCACAACTGCAGATGAGGTAGAACCTAGATAGTGAAATAGAAGAAGAGGAAAAGGTGTCAAGACTTTATCTTGAAGTACGGTACGCCCGGATACTGCTCTGTCAATACCAAAAAGTAGTGACATAATTATGTAGACTGAAAAAGGTGCAATAATTATGTGTACCCAGGGTGGTGAATTATATATAGGGGGGGGCAAAGGTTTTTGGCACGTTGAAAGGGGGGGGCAAAGATTTTGTGGCACGTCCAAGGGTTGGGGGAAGCGATTTTTGGCATACCTTTTTGAGAATTCACCACCCGGGGGTACACATAATTATTGTACCATCCCTCACCTATGTCAACAACTTGAAGGTTTATCTGAACAATGTTACATCAAAGGCTGAAGTAAGCATTGGTGATTTTAATGCTGTACTCTACTTACCAAGTAGGTCAGTTACAATATAAAACAGAGAAACTTTGACTTTCAATGAATTGAGATCTGTGAATGAATACATGCTGGGGTATGTGCCCCCCCCCCTGACCCCCTCTGTTGACTGAATATTAAATGCAAAAAATCATACAATATATGTTTTTATGTATGCCAAACAATTATAGACTCTTAAATTGTCACATTTGTGGTAATAAATTGTATTTGAAATGTGTGTCACAAATTCCTATACTTTTGTACAGTGCAAGTCTTCCGAATTCGGCAACCTTAATTTCAGATCTTCAGGGGGTATGTACAGGGGGGTTAGCTTTATCGATTTGATTTTTTTCTTTTTGATAATTTATTATCTAGGGTCTGTACATATTTTAAGCACTGCAGAAAAATAATACCTGTTATTTTGTAAAATAATTCCACCCCCTAATACAATACGTATAGTATGGACAAACAGTCGACGGGAATTTAATCGCATAAAGATCTATCATGGACGTTGTATATATATATAGGATGACATGCAGTTTGCTAGTCCCCATACAAAGATTTACATTTCATTATCATGAATATTTAGCCGAGGATGTTGTTGAAAGGAGAACCCCTTGGTTACCATACGATAATCAGAGAGAAAGAACGCGTAGCAACAGTGGATGATCTGGCGTTATTTTTGCAATCATTTCTTTTCTGCATTGGTCTAAGCTACTGTATGACTAACGGGCACATTCCGTTTGATATATTGTAATTTGATAACTCTTTACTGAAAATACTTCAAATTGAACAATTTGTGACAATGAATATATCAAACTTTAGGATGGATTATGCTGATTCATTCATATTGATTATCATCACAGGTAAGTTTATGCATTTTGTTTATGTTACTGCAGGTTTGGACAGGTTTTGAATAACCCCAATTAACGGAAACTTAATTAATCAATGATGCTTAATCGTTATTATTAATATCAATAAATAGGCGAAAGTAGAACCACGCATCGTACACTAATCTTCATGCACAAATTAACATGAGATTACAATGGGCAGAGTTACAATTAAGCATCATTAATTTGATGTCATGCGCTACTTTGTTATGTTTGAATGTTTCTATTTCCCAGTTTACCATGCCTAAGCCTCTTCTCTTTGTATGATATATATATATATTAGAATTGGAATATTTCTTACTTCTAGTCCAATAAACAGTACTCACTGTGGACGTTTCGATGTCTACCAGACATCTTTTTCTACACTATTGATGTTGTGACGAACTTCTGTGTACCACTGATGCTGATGGTTGCTTAGCAACGTGATTGCCAGTTCTCTTTCCAAGAAGATCGTCAAACACGTGACTGAGAATGTATTGCCCCTCGTCCCTGTTCATGATGGTCTCCTGTTTTCTGATTTGTATCGCCTCCTTATTCCAGCGCTTGTATCTATCTGCCTCTTTACCTACAACCTTAGCCTCTTCCCAGTCTATAATATGGTCGTTCTCCTGCACATGGTCTGTGATGGCCGATTTATTGACAATGGTTTGGGATGCCTTTCTAACCGCGCGAGTCCGCACATTAGCCCCTGCCTTTTCCGCTTCTGCCCGGTGTTCTTCCATTCGCTTACCGAACGTTCTTCCCGTTTCACTTGAGTCACAGTTCTTACAAGATGTCTGGTAGACATCGAAACGTCCACAGTGAGTACTGTTTATTGGACTAGAAGTAAGAAATATTCCAATTTTATGTTTCATAACAGTCCTGATGAACATGTTCAGTAATGTTCGGGAAATACACGGACAAAGTACTGTCAAAAAACTACGTGACTTGGAGAATTGTGAACACAAGATTGCCAATCATCGGAATCATGTTGTATTTAGCCTACGTTGCCGAGACCTTAGCCTCACGCCGCCTAGCTTAAAGTTCAAATGCCCTATTAACACCAGAAAAGCCAAGAATATTGTGAATAAGGCGCAACGCGAATTATTACGCGAAAGAATAAGGGTTACCTACAACAAATTGGTGAATTTGAAGGACAAACAATCGTCGCTAGAACAGGAGATAAATAACGAAATCCCCGCGGAATCTGAGCTGACCATCCAAAGCTCGTCGCACATCGCGAGAGTCCGCGAGAGTACATTTGAGAAATCAAAATGTCGGCAAATGCGGAAGTTACAGATTCTGAAGGAGAAAAGTGTAAACATCGACCAAAAATGCCGGTTTACGACACCAGAACTGGATTTCTCCGGGACGCAATTGAAGAAGTGGGTGGTGAACTTATCGCAGTATAAACTGAGTAAGTCAGAAAATAGTGTCTTAGCTAAAGGGTTGAATTTTGCTGTGTCGCCAACAAATGTGTGTACGGAAGAATTTGTACTTGCCACGGAACTCGCGTGTAGAAATCTGCCGAATTCGGAAGCCGTGCAATTGCGTGCTAAAGTGGCCAGTACACTCGGTTCGTCAAAACCCCCTAAGTCCAATATAAGCAAGGATGAGAGGAAAGCTATTAAAGATCTTAAGAAAGTTGACTCGGTCATTATCCTCCCCGCTGACAAAGGGAAAGCCACGGTTGTGCTTGACAAAACGGAATATGAACAGAAAGTTAACACCATGTTAGGAGATGAAAAAACATACGAAGAGCTCTCTACTGACCCCACCCCTAAGTATAAAAGGAAGTTGGCTAGTATTCTGTCTAGACTTGTAAAGGAGGAGAAGATACCCAAGGAGAATTACAAAAAGTTGTATCCAACTGCGGAGAACATCCCAAGACTTTATTGTACTCCTAAAATCCATAAAGCCAATGCACCGCTAAGACCTATTGTGGATTATACCGCTACTATTGGGTACGAAACATCAAGATGGTTAGCGGGTATTTTGTCTCCTATGGTTGGTACCTCGGCTCACCATGTCGTGAATTCCAAGCGGCTAGCGGAAGAGTTAGAGAATATTGTGATCGATGAAGACGACATCCTAAATTCACATAATGTCGTGTCGTTGTTTACTTGCACGCCAATTCATAAGGTTCTGGGAATTGTGAAAGAGAGACTGGAGAATGGTTTTTATGAAGGTGTACAACAAGATGTATGGTTATAAACTGGATGTAGATGATGTGGTTGGGTTATTGGATTTTATCCTTTCTACAACATATTTTGCATTCAGAGGGAAAATCTACAGACAGTTATTTGGAGCTGCTATGGGTAGGCCTAGTCCCGTTTCTCCACTAGCCGCGAACATATTCATGGAACATCTGGAAGAGGCAGCCATTGCTACAGCGCCCATGAATTGCAAACCCAAGCTCTGGAAACGATATGATGATGGCATATTGGAAGTAGTCAACAAAGATGCCGTTTTACCGCCCACTAACCACCTCAACGAAATCGACGATACAACTCAATCAAGTTTACCTTTGAGGAAGAAAAAGATGGGAAAATCCCTTTTCTTGATACGTTGATTGTTAAGCGCGAGGACGGCACTGTAAAGTTATTAATGTATCGCAAGGCCAGTCACACTGACCAGTATCTGAATTTCGCATCGCACCATCCTCTGCATCAGAAACTGGGAGTGATAAGAACACTGATGGACAGAAAAGACAAGATCATCACAGAAGACAAAGATAAGGAAGAAGAAGAAGAAAACATCAAAAAAGCGCTTCACACATGTGGATATCCGCCATGGACTATTGACAGAGAGAAAAAAAGCAACAAGAAAGATGATAACAGCAAGTCGAAGGGTCTTGTCGTAATTCCCTATGTAGAGGGTGTCTCCGAACGCATAGCTAGAACTTTCAAAAGTTACAACATCGCCACTTCTATGAAACCCCATTGTTCCCTAAGGAATATGTTAGTTCACCCTAAGGATAAGCGTGACCCTGAGAACACCACGGATGTCATCTACGCGATTCCTTGTAAGAACTGTGACTCAACATATGTAGGTGAAAATGGAAGAAAGTTCGGTAAGCGAATGGAAGAACACCGGACAGAAGCGGAAAAGGCAGGGGCTAATGTGCGGACTCGCGCGGTTAGAAAGGCATCCCAAACCATTGTCAATAAATCGGCCATCACAGACCATGTGCAGGAGAACGACCATATTATAGACTGGGAAGAGGCTAAGGTAGTAGGTAAAGAGGCAGATAGATACAAGCGGTGGATTAAGGAGGCGATACAAATCAGAAACCAGGAGACCATCATGAACAGGGACGAGGGGCAATACATTCTCAGTCACGTGTTTGACGATCTTCTTGGAAAGAGAACTGGCAATCACGTTGCTAAGCAGCCATCAGCATCGGTGGTACACAGAAGTTCGTCACAACATCAATAGTGTAGAAAAAGATGTCTGGTAGACATCGAAACGTCCACAGTGAGTACTGTTTATTGGACTAGAAGTAAGAAATATTCCAATTTTATGTTTCATAACAGTCCTGATGAACATGTTCAGTGATATATATTATTAGGCTTGAGCCATATTTATCAGGGCAGTCTGTGTAACTCAATGGTTAGAGCGTTCGCCGCAAAAAGGTCTAGGGTTCAAGTCCCCGCACATTTAGGTATACAGGGTGTCCCAGAAAAATTACCGGGCAAACTAATTTGGCCGTAAGTTGAAAATTAAGCAACCAAATCAAAAATTTAAAGAGCAGCGTGTAGCTCATCTTATTTTGCATCTTACATGTTAATTTTACTTGAATCAGTAGACCAATTGCGAAGAAATGAGCGATTACATAATGCATGCGTCAATGCAGTTCATTCCAAGTTTGATCAACAGGCCCTTTTTCATATTCGCTAACCTCTTCCTAAGTTCTGTGTATCTCATTAAATCTAGTCCTCGTATCTATTTTATAATCGATAATGTTTTGTTATTCATGCTTTCACCTTTGAAGGCGGACGACCTGAATTCAGTCGATGAACAAGGGTAAAGCTGATAAATGAAGACATTACATCTCAAAAACTAACAACAAGCCCAACAACTCATTCCGTCTTCAACAATGGTTTTTGATATTCCGACAGGTTGGTTGGAGAGGACATTATTTTATAAATGATGGTTTAACAATGTGTTTTAATTAACATGATAATAACTGGACAGTAGTGCAGTCTATGCCCATTGCTTGAATGTTTCTTGTTAAACATGGTTGGCGAACAGTTTACTGCCCGTCAAAGGGCCTGCGTTGTCTTAAGATATGCAGAAACACACATTGCTGTGCAGGCCCAGCAAGATTTCAGACGGCGATATCACAGATGGCCTCCTTGTGAAAAAACAATCAGGAACAATTTCAAAAAGTATCAGGAGAAATGTACGAGCGTCAACCTGAATAAGGGCAGGTTAGGCAGGAGACCAAGAACTGTACGTACTTTGCACAACATAGCCGCTATCAGACAAGCCCTCCAACGCAATTCCAGAATGAGTGCAAGGCGGAACAACATAATGTCCAAATCATCATTTAACAGGGTTACTCGTCTGGACATTTTCTTCAATCTCTAGCTACAAGATTTAAGAAGTTTGTATTACCATTTCTTGGAAATATTCCAAAAAGAAAAAAGAAAACCGATACTTTTAACCAGCTCGAATTCATTCTTTATGTTGTCCAATATATTAACATTTTCTAAACGAAGAAAGATATTTACAAGTACTGAGTATCATGCAAGGTTTCATTTTAATATTGTAAAGTTTGTTTGTAAGAAACAGATTGTTTAAGAAGAACAAGAAGGATTTCACCAAACAAAATATAAAGCATGTTAACCACTAGTACATTGTGTGGAGTGAACTTTCTTGCAAACTTGGAATGAAGTGAATTTGTGCATGTGTTATGTAATCGCTCATTTCTTCGCAACTGGTCAACCGATTCAAATAAAATTGACATATAAGATGCAAAATAAAATGGGCTACACGCTGCTTTTTAAATTTTACGATTCGGTTGCTTAATTCTCAAGTTATGGCCAAATTAGTTTGCCCGGTATTTTTTTCTGGGACACCCTGTATGTACCCGGAGTTCTTTTCTCTGGTATATCAGCCTATGCATGTCATGTTCTCGCCATTATCTTGTAATATATGAACTAGGTCAAAGGTCGTACATCAAATTTCAATCGTTATTATTGATTTATGACCCCTCAATTGCAATGTGAGTGAGTGTTCGTGAATACCTTGGATGGGGGGGTGGAACCTCGGACATCGAAATTTGTATGATCCTTTAAAAAGAGTGGCTTTTTTAGTCCATCTCCTTTTTATGGTCTAACAATGTTTTGATCCTCTTCATTTTCGTAACACGAAATCAACATATAGGCCTATATGCTAAATGCGTAATGTGTTGAAATAAATAAATCAAGTACTGAGAAAGTACGAATGTCAAGCTCGGGACACTAAACAAGTGGATAAGTGGAACAAAAACACATATTTCAAATTAGAGAAAGGATATTACAAACCATTCAGATTGATCGCTCACTTCATAATGCAAGTAAATTGATTCAGATTTTGTGAAATACGTAAATATGCTATACTGTGCTTCAAAATATCGACACAATGTACCAAACAAACACATTTCACAAAACACATAATGCAGTATATATCTTAACTTTGTTTTCAAATATCTTTTTTCGTTTATAGCTCTGGCAGTGGTGCATAGCCAACTTTGTGTTCTGAAAGAAAGACCAGATCCTTCAAGAGGCGGTACCTAAGATGGTCTCTATCATATGTAGAAATATGTTTCTGTCAAGGTTTCGTAGCACCGAAAAATGTGAAAACCTGTCATGGACGGGAGAAAGAGTATGAGGATAGAGATATGTGGTTTATTGATGACCCACGTCTACTTACCATGCGACATAACTGGAAGAAGAGTACACTTGATGAAATTTTGGACCGCGCCTATTGCGGTAAAACATTTTTTCATGTATTATACGGTAGCACTAGTAATAGTAGTGGTAGTAGTAGGTCGGAATAGTTCGTTGATAGAGTCCCAGCTCTGGGGGAGGCACTTAACACAAATGACCATACGGGTATGTTCCACCGGAAAGACCACCCTTTTTGGATTTCGCAGCTCCGAAAGACCCCCTATATTTGATCAAAATAGAGCACTGTAAGACCATTGATTTTGATCATTTTAGCTCTAAAAGTTGCTCATTCCTCTTATTGCTGGTTTTTCAGACAATTTATTAACCAGAAAGCCAAGAAAGATCCTTGATTTTGGCTTTTCGCAGCCCCAACGGTCCCCATTTTACTTTACTTGTAGCTCCAAAAGACCCCCCCCCCCTTTACCGGTACGCCGTCAGCTCCCAAAGACCCACCACCTCAAAATTCCGCGGGAACATACCCACCAAGTTTTTGATGTGCCCCCCCCCCACTCCCGCCGGGTCTGTCATTTTATTCGTTTCAAGATAAGCACTCCTGGTACATCAATCTGTTAAGGAGACAGTCACCTTATGCAATGTATTTCTATCTAGATTAGTGTGCTCTGGTGCCTCTGGACTTGGAACCAGTTTTTGGTGGGTTTATACCAGGGAAGTGCCACCTCCCTGTACTGGCTAAACCTTGTTTTGTGAGCGCTCAATCATCCCACTTCCGTCAAGGCATATTGGTGGTGTTGTTGGTAGCTCCACCTGTCTGAAAGCTTTTGACATAATTCCTTAATGATGTTTTTTTAATTCATCATTTCTTTCAGACGTGAATGAATGTGCTAGTATTTTATGTTTCAATGGCGGAACATGTTATGATCTTGTCAACAACTACATGTGCTTATGTACCCCTGGTTGGGCAGGAATCAACTGTGAACAGAGTAAGTTTAAGGTGAATCATGTATATTTTTTTTCGAGCACAAGTTCAAAATGAAAGTAAATTCCCATCATAAACAACACATTTTGCCTCTTATATCAAAATACCAATATGAAAATTATGAAATATGAAATTTGTATCTGTTATACACGCCTATTAATTCAATCTGTGAATGTGATTTGGAAAACGTCATATTATGCAATAGTTGGCTGTGTAGATTTCGGGTGCTTTGAGTTCTCAGGACTTGGGACCAATCTTTGATAGGTCAAACCTGATTTTGTGCTCAACAATCCCATGATCCTCAGATGAAATTGCCGGTGTTGTGTGTAGCTCCATCTGTATGAATGCCTTTGGCATAAATCATTTATTTCAGATGTGAATTTCAGATGTGAATGTGCTAGTATTTCATGTTTCAATGGTGGAACATGTTATGATCTTGTCAACGAATACAGGTGCACATGTTCTCCTGGCTGGACAGGAATCAACTGTGAACAGCGTAAGTTTTAGTGTAAGTAGTGAGGGTGACAGATATTTGTTTCGAGCGCAAGTTCGTAACAAGACTAAATTTACACCATAAATAAATCCGAAATTAGGTGTAGGGATGAGGTTGTCATGTAGATAGGTAACATTATCGCACGGTTATTGGTCGTGTCGTTTGTGATTGACCAATAAAGTGACATGATTTGCTCATGAATATTTATGGGGTAATCCTTATTAATTTTATTAAATTTGGTTTAAGGGTTGTGCTGTGCGGATATATTTGAGGCTTTTACTAAGAGGTTCACTGTATAAATATGTATATACATGTACAGTTGGATGAAATATTACAAAGCACACTATAGTAAAATACCGTGTGAGGCTTTGTTTCCCAAATGAGAACAATAGTCTGCATATTGTTATGCAGCATTGTTATGGTAAATAATAGTACAATTCATTGTTGCTAATGTCAAACTTGTCAAAGTGATTGTGACTGTATCACACAAGTAAATGAGAGCATGATATAGTGTCCGCTTCATTTACTTACGTCATCAGCCCGCTGCCTTGAAAATAAATTTCGCTTCAAACGGGGGAAGAACACAATTACTCTTTTTTTTTCAGGAGAAATACGCATAAAAAAGTAACATATTTTATCATACCAAATAAAGCCTTGAGTGTCGAAGGGGTAAAGCTGGTTAACATTTTCAAAATGTTTGAATTCCTTTTGAACCACTAAATGTATATATGGGCTTGAACCTATAAACTATTCGCACTTAAATGAGCTATTATGTCTATAAATGTTGCTTGTTTATTTACTGTTTTATATGTGTTTTTACCATTCACGTTGTGTTTTTAAACACATTTGTTGATGTACTGCAAATCAAATCAGATTTGTCGCATCTGTACAATACATTTCATTATCACAACTATTTTTGATCTCATTGTAGGTGTTTGTTCTCATGAATGGCAAGGAAAGTGTTACAATTATGTTGCAATCTCTAAAGCATGGTCTGATGCTGAAATATATTGCAACAGTCAGTATGGAGCTCATCTTGTGAGCATTCATTCCTCAGAGGAAAACAACTTTGTCAGCGGGCTTAGTGGATCTGTTGATGTAAGTCACAGTCTGCATTTTAAGGGATTAAAACGGATCACATAGCAATAATTAGGAAAATATTAAGCGATAGAATGTTTGTCCATCACAAATAGCGATAAACAATAATTATCTTTAAATTGTATTTCTGTAGACTTTTTCGCAAGTAATCATGTTTGTAAGAATGCTAACTTCAGCCATGGTGAAGATATAGATAAATAACTATTCCTTCGTGTATCATACAGGGTGGGACAATAATGATATGTAACCAACCAACTTAACAAAAAATTCCGATGAAATAATTATTGAAAAATATTAGAATTGCATGATAACCCAGATGGTAAATGTACCCTTTTCGGTTACCGCAAAATAATTTAAACAAGTTATTTCTGATATAAATATGATATAGGTAAAGGCTTCAATCCCTTCTCTACATTAGTCCCATTTATTTTCAGCAAGCCAGTCCATGAATACTTTAAATATAATCCGAATCAATTATATTTAAGATGTTCTCGAAAATGTTTTGCTGCGACCCTTTTGTAGGGTCCCGTATTTTAGAGAACCATACCCAAAATACACAAAGAAGATCTGAGCGGTGTCTTAGGCCATTTCAAAGGCGCTGAGTTCGAATCAGCTATAGATGATATTGATAATGGGGAGAGTGAGCAGTGGTCAAGTTCAAATTAAAAAACAAAACAATCATAAACAATTTTGCGATGTTATATTACATTTTTTTTCTAAATCCTTATGAGCAGAGGAATACTTCGGATCTGTTTTCAACAAGAAACTATTTTATCCCTGTACCTGGTAGTGTGACTTTAAAATGACACTTTGACCACTTTCCCTCAAATTGAAAATGTTACCTATAGCTGATTCCATTCGCACTCCGCACACTTGACACTCTTGAATACGGTTTAACCTGTTTTAGAGCCTTTTTGGGTTGCTGAATCCCCTAATGTGTGATGGTAACTGTATTTAATTTTGCACTTTATTTTTGAAGACGTGGATAGGATTGAGTGACCAGGCCACTGAAGGTACATACAATTGGAGTGATGACACCTAAGTAAACTACGTACACTGGCTGTCTGGCCAGCCAGACAATGCTGGTGGTATTGAAGATTGCGTCCATTTTGGAATTCAGTCAGCTGGAATGACAACCCCTGTACTGCAGAAATGATATTTGTTTGTAAAAACTAGTGCCTTTGCAATTCAAAACATACTTAAATTTTGCCACACAATGAAATTACCGAACATTTTTTTTTTTTCGGATAGACTTATCGCGGATGTTTCACGAAATTTCGTAGTTAAGTATTTTTTTTGTGTGTGTGTTTTGTTTTTTAATTTGGAATACGCTTCTCTTGACGTAAAAATCAAAGCATTAACGGATGACATAATTTTCAAAAATTTGGCATGATATTGGAGGGCTTTTTTTGTCATTTTTACTATGAGTTTTTTTGCCTAGAAATATTTATCATATGCACTGCATTCGCTAGGTAGTGGGGCTATTATTTGTAAGGGCTTAAGGGCTGGGGTATGAACGTTTGGACAGTATTTATTTTGGGACATTAGAGCACATCAGACATATCGAATTGCATTCTGAATACGAAGAATGTCATTCTGATATCAAATAATTTTGATTTTTTGAAATTCGCAATTTAATACACATTTTATGGCAAATCATTAAAAATGGATATTTTTGATATTTAACAGTACTTGAAGTAAACTTTATAAATCTGATGATTTATACTTAAAGTGTATGTAGGTGGGATGAAAATCCGACGATCAATTGAAAATTTTGACCTTTCGTATTGAAGATATGGATTTTTTCCCCAAAACACACAAAAAAAAATTAGGTCATTTTGGGAAAAAATCCATATCTTCAATATGAAAGGTCAAAATTTTCAATTGACCGTCGGCTTTTCCTTCCTGCTACATACACTTTAAGAATATATCATTAGATTTATATAATTTACTTCGAGGACTGTTATATATCAAAAATTTGAAAAATATCAAATTTTTATAATTTGTCATAAAATTTGTATTATATTGTAATTTTCAAAAATGAAAATTATTTGATATCAGAAAGACATGCTTCGTATTCAGAATGCAATTCGATAGGTCTGAGGTGCTCTCATGTCCCACAAAAATACTGTCGAAACACAATAAACGCTCATTTTAGATCCCTTAAATAATTAGAGAAGCACATAGCACTAGCTGTTTATATTTTATTTTCATTGTTGTGTAATGTCTTTAAAGTTATATTTAGTGGTATCTTAATTGGATTTTATATTAGTTATCAACTGTATCAATTCATTTGTAATTTGACTCAACGAGTGAACGAATCAATTAATCTAATGTTTTTAATGAATTGATGTTCATTTTGGTTGAGAGACTGTACTCTAATGTCAAATAGACACTGATTATTAATACAGTTTATGAGGGCAATGCATAAATAACAAATCCAGTTGCGGTAATTGTGGCGATTAGTGGCTATCAATTCCGTTGTAAAGCAGCACGAGCATATCCATGGGGCGAGTCTGATGGAGCAAATACCTATAAAGTGGATACAAAAATAAACAAAAGTAAATCATATATATTATTGAAGTCTGACTTGTGGCCCTTGAACATGTTTAAATCAAATCTGCCAAAAGGTTATATAGGAAATATTTTTTAAGAATGTTCATGGGCCAATGACACAAAGGAGGTTTTTCCTGCCCAACTACGATTAAAGGCAACATGATACTTCTTTTCAAGCTCACAATCTCTTGATCGGGAAACTGTAACCTTTAAAAGTGATTGGTAAGATATTATATATGTAGTTGTTCAACAAACCTCAAAGTTGTTTTCCATCCCAATTTTCGCAAGGTTAGTCAGGAAATACGGGTAAAGGGGAATTTCAATGGATGCTTCCTGAATCTGTAATTGATAGCAAATGGAATAAACATGTTATTTATGTTCAGCATCGTTTTCTATTTTTTCTTTATCAAATTAATTTATGACTTGGTAGAGAAAGGGAATTTAATGACATGAAAATAGGGACGACGTAGAAGAAGAAAATTAATCCAATGATTTAATTATTTGGTCTTACCTCCGGTATGTTATTTAATATTTCCTCTACGATTTTATAACCAGCTTGATGTATTGAGTTAACGACTTCGCCAGTTTCCGGTGGTCCACTAAACACCGTTAGAGTTATATTTTCACTGACTCCCTGTACAACAGCAATAAGAAACTTAACAACATCTATGTCTACTCGTTGCCCTTTGGTTGCCTACATAATAATGGGCCGGCGTAGTTTTTTCTTATTGTGTAAACAAATTGAGCTACCAAATGTACTCGACTTAGTACCAATAGACACAGTAAACGTTCAGAGATACGTAGTTTTGTCCAGGTAGCCATTCAGGGGATTATCTTAGAGGTATTTTGACTAGGAATACACAGACATCCAAAATCAAAGCAACATTGTCCAGACTTGTCCAAATATCTTGTATAAAAGTCAACTAAAGTCTGCACAAAAAGTAACTCAGCTGTTATAAATACGCCTGTAGATTCAGAACTAATAATTGTTTTCACACTATTTCAGCATAGAGAGAAGCATGATTTATTTACGCGCATTTTGATACCCCATTCGTCAAATGTCGTTCAATATTAACAACACAGTAGTGCTTTTACAGAAAAATACCCGAATTTAAAAGTTGCAGTTTACAGCGATCAATGGTTATAATGCCAGCACTGTAAACACGTAAAGCCCGCCATTATCTTCGCGCTTACTTCAAATCAATACAAATAACTGCAACTTTTAAATTGGGGTATTTTTCTTTCAAAACACTGCTGTATTGTCAATATTGAACGAAATGACAAATGGGATATCAAAATGCGCGTAAAAAATCACCCTTCTTTTATGTTGAAATATTGTGAAAACAATTATTAGTTCTGAATCTATAGGCGTATTTATAACAGCTGAGTTACTTTTTGTGCAGACTTTATATTGTATATTGTAATATAATAACTTCAATCTTCAATCAACCCCCGTGTATGCGATATGTATATGAATAGACACTCAAGTAGGCTTCAAATGTCTATCATGATGCAGTCATGTCTACAGTAGAATTCATCTCGACCTTTGCAGGACTTAAACCCCATTAAAAGCTATTAAACCAAGATAACACTCATTGAAACAGCTCAACTGATTAAATCGGATCTTCTCTGGTTGTGCACATGTGTCTGTTTTACACGTGCGATATCGCAATAAAGCTGGTATTATAGCTTCAGTTGGGTAACCGATTATAAAGGAAACGGAAGGAAACAATGGTATGTGCACCTTTGTTCACGAAATGAGACAATGGCCTGCTTTTTGTTCACGAAATGAGACAATGGCCTGCTTTTTGTTAACCAGCATTCTTGAAAATGGGCAACATAATGATTGTTGACTTAACACAGTTTGGAAATAATTTCTTCATATTTTTGGTGTTATTTGTCGTTTACATATCCTTCCTAAAACACAAAAGTGCGACCCTCTCCAAACACCTAAATTAGCTAAAAATTTAGGACATGTTACAAAACTGTATTTTCTAGAATTTCATAGAATAGTGTAAATGTAGCTTGTACCGTTTTTTTGTGGCATCCTTCAGAACGGAGCGGTCCGTTACCAATATAGCTCAATATTTTCGGTCAAATCTCCATTCAATTAACACTGGGAGTTGGCTAGCTATGAGCTAGCTATGCTTTGCCCTCACTCATATTCTACGAAAGTGCGACCCCTTCTGAACATCTAACCTAGCTGTAATTTTAGGTCATGTTAGAGAAATATATTTGCTAGAAGTTTGGAGAATAGTTTAAATATTGGCTGGTTATTTTTCCTTTGTATACTTTGATCAAGATATCTTCAAACCTGATATTCTGCGGTTTATTAGGCAGGATAATAGCAAACCACATGACCAAAACCAAGATTAAACTCAATATTTGAAATGACCGCTTGTTTGCTCGGTGCTTTGTTCTTATCCTTGTTGATTTATCGCGAATTGTCGAACTATATGTATGCTGCGCACACAAACTACTTCAATACATAAAACAAAGGCAACTTTAATTAACACTAAATTTAAATTACCAAATAAAGTAGTCGACAGACGGAGAATTTTGTTCTGCGTATTTGGTTCCTCATTCAAGACGAGGCGATTTTATTTCCCCATTTTATATAACAATCTGAATGAAATGGCGAGCATGAATAGACTTTTTCCCTCATAACACACAGCTATGCACACCGTAGCTAATTAGCGTTAATCTTTCACGCTCTAAGGGAATTGGTCTATTTTGAAACCCTACCTAATGTCGTTCAAATTGATGTAAATTGGGGGGTAAATCATTCGTGCCGAATGAGGTATCAAAATACGCCAAACAAAGTTATTAAGAAAAGGCCAGGATATACACTGTCCTTACCAAGTTTTATCAAAATCAGTGTTCTCGCTGTAAAGCCATTTCAGCCAAACTTCAGTTGACAGCAGCCATTTATCGGATTCTGGGAGTGAGGTGTAGTCGTCCATAAAAAATCCCAAGAATTGAAACTGTGTCGTCTTTATAATTCGCATGTCTTTCAGACCTGCATAAATCTTTGGGGTTTCTATAACGTAAAAAAATGGTTATAAAGATTCATTTTTTTCTCGACTCGTCGAAATGTCGAAATATCTTCATGAACGATTTAACTCAAAACTTTGTGTCTGTAGAAAGTCGTCGTAGCCTACTCTTATAATATTAAGATCACTGACCATCCATAACTCAGCCATTCCAGCCATCGAGACACCCCTTGCCCTTGATTCACTGTTCACAGCGACTTAATGCCAGCTATTTTTTGCATGTTGCGCATGTGTTGCGCCTAAGATTAACACTATCTGTCGTTTATACGTGCCTATTTTTGTACTAGAAGTACCTTGTGAGAATAAGGCTGTCAAGCAGGTCATCCTCCTTATATGAGACAATTCATCAAAAAAGCATACCCTCATAAAATAAAATACCAATGATTTTCACAGATGTAAACTTGTAGCATAGTTGTGGCACTCAATACAATTACTATTCCTTACCATCTCTGTCGTGTTCAACTTCTGCGAACCTAATAGCTTCTGGGCTGCTAAGAAATGCATGGTTATGTTCAGAACCAAGATTGTCCATTCTTCGCCATGGTACTTCTTCTATGTACACCACACAATTGATGACTTGTTCATATTCATCTAGATGGTTTTGGCAGATATCCAGGGCAAACTGTTCAGCTGTTTCTATCTGCAGACACAACAAATAATGGATGACAAAAAAAAAAGAGGTGGCTTAACAATTTTGTTTAGAAATACAAATAATATCTATTTATGTCTGTCAATCTGCTCCAGTCCTGTGTCCCAAGACACAGGATTGGAACTAGATCCTGCGTGGGACAACCTGATCAAAACCAGCGGCACTGAGGGCAGGATTCCGCAGGAAACTTCGGTGACTTCGGTGACGGCATCAAGTGTGATGTCACCTGATCAAGTTGGACTCTATGGGCGAGTTTCCCGACAGGAGTCTTAGTAAGCCTTAGTCTTAAGGTGGCCTTGAGGCTACTAAGCCTAGCCTGCGCTCTCTAAGCCCGAGTCTTAACTCTAGCCGGATTTCTTCAAGACAAATTCAACCTAGTCTTAGTGGCCTTGCAGGCTTAACGCTTGACAACCTCGTCCCTTTCTACCGGCGACTTATTTGTCAACACCCTCGTCGCACCGGGCGACACGGGTGGGGGGAGGTGGAGGTCTGAGTAGTTATGGAATCTGCTTGGAATCTCTAATTCTATGAGAAACGGAAAATTTAATCACATATATCACAATAATGTCACTCTGCAAGTTTATTGTTATGTGCAACAAACAGGGACTTTCTTTGTATAAAGATTGATACGGCGATGTTCAGCTGAGAAGATAACAATGGTATGCTCTCCGATATAGTGTTAAACTGTTGCGATTGGGAGTTCACATTATCTTGCTAATGGTAGTGAGCTTTGTCAAAATTTCATAGCGAATGTGTAGGAAAATTCAAATATCGCATATTCTTTGTTCTTAAGGTATGTTGTAAAGAGGTCTGAAACAACAACACTTTTGAAAACATGTATATAACGCATTCACAACAATAAATCAAGCTGGTTTTCAAAGTATATGATTTGTAGAATGAACTTTTGCAAAACATGAAAGTGTTATTTTTCAATAATATATTGATTTAGATAATGAAAATCGATTTTAATTTTTGCTGCTTCGACCGACAATACCTAGTCTACCCTTAAAGAAGTGTTATTTTTTTTAATTCTTCTCATATCAGGTTAAACATTTTTATGGCCCCCTTTCCCCAACACAGAATCAAGAAAGATAAATCATTGTTGGAACTAGGGCGCGGAGTGTGCACAAACTTTGATTGTAAGAGTAAAGAAAGGGTGCGAAGGCTTGAAAATTTGATCGTAAGTGTTAAGAACAAAAAGATAATTGGGCATTATATATTAGTGATTTTATAACCGCTCTATTTTTAGTGTAAAAAATTACGACCCTCTTAATTTTGTATAAAAACAGATCCCTCAATATATTCCTGCCCACCCCATGAGCTTATGACTACAGAAGCCTTAATAAGAAATGTCTAGAATGTCAATACATAAAGCATACAATGAGCAACCAATAAACCTTAACATCATACGATGTTCAATCACCTAAAAGGGAGAGGGCAACGAAATAGAACAGCCCAACGGTTGAAGCAAAAATATGGTTTTATAAAATAGAAACAAGATGCAAAAATAATTAAAAAAATATATTTCATATTTCATAGCTAATTCATCAAAGGCTCGTTAAACTCAATTATTAAAGGCAACTTCAGTGAAAAACGTTTCATTACAATTTAATTTGATTTGCTTGAGCACACATATCAATAGCTATGGTTAAAGAAGTGTCATTTATTAATATTCTCATATCAAAAGTTTAGCCTTGTTGCCCAAAAAAAATGTAAATTGGATATTGGAATGATATTTCACACATAACTACATTATACTTCATTGCAAAACTAAAAACAATTTTGAAAAACCAAACTTTTTCTTTAAAAATTAAATTGTGATTTTTTTGTGTGTGTGTAATTTTCAGATATTGCAATGATAAATTACATTTACTAGTAATATTTGCAATTATCATGATTATGCCTAAATGGCTGACAAATCTGGTGTCACACGCTTGACTGGTGTAACTAACAATTATTGCCATGTACATGTGGCACTAACAAACGAATGGTTT
The DNA here is from genome assembly GCF_039555335.1 of Amphiura filiformis. Classification (NCBI taxonomy): domain Eukaryota; kingdom Metazoa; phylum Echinodermata; class Ophiuroidea; order Amphilepidida; family Amphiuridae; genus Amphiura; species Amphiura filiformis. The sequence continues at coordinate 726,507 of NW_027305498.1, forward strand.
AGCTTTATCGTTAAAACCAAAATATAGCTATATATAATTAATATATTATATTTCAAGGTGAGGTCAAATTTTGTACCGAATTTTGTTTGTGCATGCTCAAAATGGAAACTATCCACATGATTTATTTCTCAGTGCTATAAATTGTATTTCCAATTATAAGTAATTTGCAATGACATATTTCTGTGCCGAAATGTGCTTCCCCACAAATAATTATACCCATCACAAAATGTTGCATGTCATAACGTTATTGCCTTAAATTGACTTTGGACTTCCTTGCAATACATATAAGTATTCTGTTTTAATATTATAAAAAATATAAAAGTTACCCCCTGTTTTCCTTCGCCAAAGCGTTGATTCTGTTTTGGATAGTATCAGTAGGAAATACCATGGAATTGTTGCCATACTTGTATTCATCGTGGGTTGCCAGCTTGATTTTGACGTCTACTACGAACTCCTTAATGTAGTACACATCCCCTTCCTGTCTCATGCGCATGAGTCGTATCCCTTTCCTGCCATAATCAGTGAGCTTCTCTTTAAACCTATATCCTGCAAAGTGGATTTTATACATAGATAAATTAATTTAATGCTTCTCAAAATATTCCTTGCGTTGCCAATTTACAATTAATCAATCTTGGTCCTGAACATGACTAGTCAACTTCATCAGACATGATTGTCTTTCAATCAATTCGTGTCCTTATCGACTCACTTCGATAAAAGGGGAACAAATATATCACCAATATTTTGATGTATGCGCACTCAGGATTTATGTGTTTACCTTTCCTCATGCCAATTTTGGTAAAAATAAAATGCCGCAAATTCTCGCGATAATTGTTGTTAATTGTTTTCTAGTAATGACCCAGTCTGAAACACATGGTGATTATGCATTATAAATATGAAGACTGTCAAGAACAAAGGCTAAAAATTTACCCACAATGCACTGTTTAGCTAAACTAGATTCAATTTGCAAGTACCTTCACATTCTGTATCTTCTGCGCTCATTGGATTGTTATTGTTATTAGAGTTTCCCTGGCCTGTGAAAGAACAGTAATAATTGTGAAAACATGTTGGAATGTCAATTAAAAAAGCAATTGTATAAGATTGTCTCTCAATCCGGCCCATCCTGACTTTGAAAATGATATCAGGTAACTTCGACTTTTAAATGTTCTTTTGACAGCCATATACCCCTCACTTTTAAATTATTGGAGTACTCACCATACTTTTTCTCATACTCAACTAGACTATGCCATAGTCGATTTTTGAAAAGAAAAGGTTATTAATCATCATGAACGCGCTCAGTCAGTTGAACTTGAAATTATTATCATGTTTATTACATCAAAATACTAGTAAAAAGATCAGATGTGAAAATCTATCAATTGTACACACATTAATTATTAATACAAAACAGTATGCGCAATGGGCAAGTGGACTACGGAGTAGTCTAATACTCAACTAGAACTTTGCTTTCTACTAGTCCTGTATACTTCAAAACAAAAAGTAATCATATATAGTAATAAAATACAACATTATTATGTTATTGTAATAATTTGCACCTAATAAAATACCAAACAAATTATTTCAAAGGTAGCCTGAATAATGCTAACATGATAACACACTATGGACTCATGTCATTCACTGCACTTTAACATGACAATTACAATCGAACGGTATAATTAATGCACAAGCTGAATACCTTACCTTTTCTGGGTTTTGCATTGGCTAGACTTACGCTGGCAATGAGCGCGGTTAAAATCAACACCAAAGTTGATTTAAAGACATTCGTCATTATCACTCCTGAAAATTACAGTTGCAATTGCAAACTACACTACAGGTGTCTGTACGAGTGACAAATATTGTAAAAAGTCAATTTAATTGTTCATATTTGAAAAGCTTGGTGCCAAAAGGCATTGAATTCCAAAGGCTGCTTTGTGGAATTTTGTATTTGAAGATATTCCTAAGAGTAGCAATAACCTTGCAAATCTAATAACATTAGAGCAGTAGAATAGTAATAACAATTTTTTGGTTATCTTTAAAAAAAAATAAAATTGCAAATTTCGCCCACGTGCGAAGAATAGAACAAAACATATAAAAGAGTTTTTTGTTCCTAAAGGCATTAAATCCAATGGCAGCCGTTTTTAAACATGGCATTGGAGAATTTTAGGGGGCAAAATGATATTGAAAATAGAGAATAAGCTAGAGTTACAAACATATCCATTCCAATCGTGAAACTTTAAAAATGAAAAAAAAAATATACCAGAAAAATGTGACACAAGGCAGCTATTGGACTTAATGTCTTTTGAAACAAACTCTTCATTTTCACAATTGAACTTTTTATTCACGACAGCGAATGACCCGAAACCTCACCTTTTACTCGGATGATCACAAAATATTCGCCCTTGATCTTTCAATTGATCAGACTAATACCAACTATTCATGATATTTGCATTGTTAAAAACTTGTATTGTTGGTATTGAAATTTCACATAAATCCTTTCTTATGATATTGAATACAATAGTATACAAACACCCACGTTTTTCAAAACGTGAGTGTTTGTATACTTTAAAAAGCCAAAGTCACGTAGGACTTTGTCTAAGTTCGTAACCACCATAATTTGGACGTGTTCATATTGCGAGGTATTTATCGTGTATGAGTTATTTGTATATATAATATTCAGTGAATAAAGTTCATTGCAAGTTAAAAATGTTAAATACAGATATGGTCACTTTTTTCGCGTCGATTAAACGCTTTTCAAAAACATACGCGGACACTCAATTTTCGAATGTACCCAAATGAGTGTTACTCCGAGAGTTGTTGGGGTGTGTGCACGATACCAATGTTTCATTTCAATTGAATAGGCATCTTTGTAATATAGATATTTTGATTTCATTACATTACAAACTCTCATTACGAACTCTTGCATTATAAATACCAATATAATTGAGAACATAATGAGCTAAGCATGTTCGAGCTCAATAAAGAGAGTGCTATTATCTGGAAAATGGCGTTTTACAACAGTTCTAAAAGGAAACACTCGCCATATTTTAATTCCCGTGAAAATCTAATAACACTACATCAGGGCGTGTCATTTTCTTCGGGAGGGTGGGGATCATGAATATACCAGGGATCGGAGTCAATTTTGTGACCCCTCAATCGCGGGCTATTATTGTGGTTTGAAAGACGCAAGTACTGTCATTATGTGACCATAAATTCCAGTGAACATTATAAAAGACAGTTATATATGTACGCGAAGTTCATACTGCAGTTACTGTCCGTTTTCCTATACACAATACACAGTGCTCTCACCATTGACGTGTTACCTCTACAAATAGTGTATGTTAGAAGTATAGACGATTGCCTAGTTAACGTCACTGTGTGAAAAATAACCGGCCAATATTTAAAGTATTCTATGAAATTCTAGAAAATATAGTTTTGTCCTAAATTTTTAGCTAATTTAGGTGTTTGGAAATATTCGCACTTTTGTGTTTTAGGAAGGATATGTAAACGACAGATAACAAACCGTGTTAAGGTGGTACGAAAGGCAAAATCAAGTTGCTCTGATTGAGATTAAAATAGACTTGTTGCAGAGAGATATGCAAAATAATCTTAATTCTAAAATTTGAGCCAAATCGGACAAACGGTTTTGAGATATTGCTGTTGAAAGATTCTTTGTATTCTATTGTTTTTGCCAATATATTGATGAAGTTAATGAAGAAAATTGGCAAAATGTGCTCATTAATATTAATTTTGCCAATATTTTCCCAATATTTTATGAATAAACCTTCATACTACTTTTACCTTTAAATTTTGACCTGAAACTTTGCCAATGTGTCTCTATGACCTAAACCTTTAACATGTGATTTTCCCGCAAATCTAATTTGCATATTTGCATAATTAATTAGCCTTAAGTATAATGCTAATTAATTATGCAAATATGCAAATTAGATGGGCGGGAAAATCACATGGTAATGTTTTAGGCCATAGAAACACATTGGCAAAGTTTCATGTCAAAACCATATAAAATAAAAGTAGTATGAAGGTTTATTCATAAGATATTGGTATAATATTGGCAAATATGAATATTCATGAGCACATTTTGCCAATTTTCCTCATTAACTTCATCAATATATTGGCAAAAACAATAGAATACAAAGAAACTAAAAACATGCATATCTTGACAACCGTATGTCCGATTTCCTTCAAACAAAAACTATTTTGCTCAGTGTATTTAGCTTAACTTATTCAATCTATTCAAATGGTTCTAAATTCAGTTTCTGTTTTCCAGAAACATCGTTTCGAACCCCCTTAAGTCTACAACTATTATGGTTCTCATTTTCAAGAATGCTGGTTAACAATGAGCAGACTATTGTCTCATTTCGTAAACAAAAGCCCACACAGTATTGTTACCTTTCGTTTGCTTTATAATCGGTTACCCAACTGAAAGTATAATACCAGCTCATTGCAATACCGCACAGGTAAAACAGAAACATGTGTAGTGTGGATTTAACCAGAGAAGATCTGATTTAATCAGTTGAGCTGTTTTCAATGAGTGTTATCTTGGTTTAATAGCTTTTAATAGGGTTTAAGTCCTGCAAAGGTTGGGGTGAATTCTACTATAGACATGACTGCATCATGTTGCTAATTTTTCTGCATCGATCTCATGATCTATAGTAATTTGAGACCATATTTTGTCAAATTTTCGGACATTAAGCCTGTTAGATCAAATTTAGCTTTAAAAATAGAAATATATTATCGATTTGACGTCCTCGAATATTGGTTAGACTGGAAATAGAATAACTGGACATTCCTCGTATTTAGAATGCAAGTTGGTGTATCTGATGTGCTCTCATGTCCAACCAAAAATACTGTGCAAATGTTGCTATACAATCCCTTAATATAGCTGCGTTCGACAAGTTTCCGTAAAAGCTAGCAACTGACTTATTTCAATCCCAACACTTTAAAAATAACGACTCCGAAAATGTCCCCATCATGCGGGATAAAAAAAAAGTATACGTGCTCGTATTTAAGAATCAGAAAATTGTAAAATTCGGTGTCCAAGGTCCACGTTTAAGGACTATTCTGGTGTTAAAAATGTGCTTTACTATACATTGGGAGTGTAATCTCTATCTAATATAGATTTGAAAAGAACATGAACACATCATCAGGTCAAATGTAAACACTTCGGGGTAAACACGCGTAAATGGGTCCAATTAAAGTCGAATTTTTGAATGTCCAAAAATAGTGTCCGGAAAAGTATTTCCCAATATTTCCGGTATCAGAGATGCCACATTTTCCCTTTCTTTTTTTATATAAAATCAAAATGTCCGCACTTTTCATTATCTTCAGCCCAATTTTGAACTTTTTATCTCAAATTCACGTGCTATTCCAGGTTTCAAGTTTCGGGTTCTTTAAGTGGTACTGTAAGTGCATATCTCTACGTCAAAGCCGTTACATGAATTTACTAAATAGCATGGCATTTGGCAATAATGTGACCGTACACCACGAATGCGCCATAAAGTCCGCCCGATCAATTTTGTTTTATTTTGTGTTTAGAAAATATATATCATAAGCTTTAAAATGGTATATCATTGGACTTCAAACGATATCCAGAAGCGGGGTTGTGGCTTGTTGAACTTTGCTACTTCAACAAAATGGTATACCTTTTTCGGTTCTACATGTGTCTCTTTTCCCACATTGCTAGTAATTTATATCAAACAGTCATAATAGTAGGTCATTTCAAATCATCCACAAATCAACGAGGTTCAGGAATTTCCTCTCATTGTTAATTGTTGCTTATACATACCTAGACAAAATACAATACATTGTCACCCATACACTTGAACAGGATTTATCCATACCAAACAAAGACTAGAGATATTTAAGAATTCTATAGGTAGAAGCTTATTATCCTCTTCAACAATAGGATTATGGTTTAAAAGGTGTTCGACTAGCGCCATCAGAAATAATACATGTAGCACTAAATTGAGGTACCTATGAATACGACCTTCATGCTCGTTTTACACTGTAACACAGAATACAATTTAGGACATTTACGGCTCATTCGTGTGCACGGTCACATATATGGTCAACTCTGAATCATATTGACCCATTTTCCCAACAAAGTGTTTTTATTTACTTTTATAATGATGCCAACTGTTTTGTGGGCAAAACTGGGTAGGCAATTTTGGGCAATGGGCAAGTTGAATTTACTGGTTGAGCAAAATTAAGCTCCATGCATCAAACGACGCTTAATCACTTAAATACCAAACTAGGAAAGGAAGAGGTCAATGAAATAAAACAGCTCAATGGTTGAAGCAAAAGAAAACACGCACACACACCCCCACCCACAAAAAACACACACACGAAAAAACAACTAATTAAATAATAATAATAAAAATAATAATTCTTAACATGGTAATAATAATTAGTATTTAATATTTTATAGCTAATTCATCAAAGGCTCGTTAGACTTTTTTTTAACTTTACTTCAATAATCATCGTTTCATTATAATTTAATTTGATTTGCTTGAAATGATATGAACGCTTTTCTTAATTGATCATCATTAAACTTATTTAAAGGATAATCGTATTGAAAATACAACCAAGCTTCATATGAAACCTTGCAATAGTTTCTTAATCATAATTGCCAATATAACTGACATCTAATGATATATAATGTCCTAATAGAAATGAGCAATTTTATGAGGCACTTTTTTGGCGAACGGATGCTGCCATTTTGCTTTAATTTGCTCATGCATATGACGTCACTGTACCGGAACGACCAAAAAATGAAAAAAACCAGTGTTGCTATTAAAAATCAAGGGGAATGAGTCACATGTCGACCCTGGTCGAAAATGAGTTTTACATATGTTTCTAAATAAGACATTTAGAGCTTTTAGAAACTGGAAACCCGAAGTTGATACGACTTTTCTATGGGAAGTTATATCACTTTATCAATCGCTGAAAACAATAGAAAACAAAGGAATTTAAACACTTTCTCTGGTAATATCTCAAAATCAATGTTAGCGACATCCGACTCATTCGGGAACAGTCCAACGGTTGAGGCCAAGAGATGATTTTATAAAATGGAAAGAATATTTAATCATATTTAATTATTAAATATTTAATATTGCATATCTAACCCATTAAAGGCTCGTTAACCTCAATCATCAAAGGCTATATTCAGGAAGCATCGTTTTATTACCGTTTCTTTTTATTTGCTCGAAATTATTATTTAGGCACTTCTTCATTCAAAAGAATCTGAAAAGGAATAACTACTGGACTATTCTGCTTAATATGCAGTTGGAGTTTGATCAATCCAACTATTTCTCAAGTTACGTTTACTGAAGATTTATATCATATCACCTTTTGAAAACTTGTGACGATGGACAAAATTCAATTAAGTTAGAATGAATTATCATGCTTCTTTTATTTTAATCATCACCACAGGTAAGTTGTATGTGATTTTTCATTTAAAACATATCTAAGGATGTAGTATTGATGATGGGATTAGTGAAGTATTTTTTTTACATATTTAAAGTAAAAGTTTTATTTATAGATTTATCAATAATGAGTACAAATTTGTTCGTCAAGAAGGGAGATTTTCAAAGGTCGACGACGACGGTAAAAAAAAATCAACGTCATACCATTTTAGCCCCAAATGAGGTGTTTTTTGCTACTTTGTGGGCTAGTTCTCGTGAAGCGCCCGAAATAAAGCAAGGTTACCCTAATTGGGCACAAAACACGACATTTTTCGTAATACAGGGTGAGTCAAAAAAAGTGCAATAGATCAAAGAATCGATATTTATGCAAGAACCAAGTCAAACTTTACCATTATTGAAAATTTTTATAAATGCCACTCTCAAAAGTCACCTTCTGTGAAAATATGAAGTTAATCGCGACTACCGTTTAATTTTTATAAGTCATTTTGCTGCGATGCCCAATTTCGTTATTTGTCCACGAGATACCATGTATTTTGAATGAGGGCAAACAATGCACGGTAAAGGCATTAGCTGTGAAACTGACATCAACTTAAAAAAGGTTGATTTTGCGTTATTTTAATTTTTTTTCTGTTCAAACAAACTTTCTAACATTACTTTAAGTCCTTCATACCTCACTCGACTCCAACTCCAGTTTTTTAATCCCAATATGTCCAACTTACTGGATATTTTGTAATTTACTCCACTTAAATTTGCGCGCATTTTATTTTGACATTTGAAAAAACCCGCCTACAAATTTGTATGTTTTTGATAAAGGTAAAAGGAAAATAACAACAAATAATGTTTCTTTTCCTTAAAAAAGACCAAGGGCGATAACACTTTGGGTGCTCATTTAATTTCAATGCCAATGAGGTTAAGAAAATGGCAGTTGTTCCAAATCTACGTTACACAGAGTGCGCTGACATTCAAATTTTAGATGTTTCTTGGACAAACATTAAAATTGGGTATCGCTATAAAATGTGTCATAAAAACAAAACGGTAAATGCTAATTCCTTTATTTCTTCACACAAGGCTGCTGATGAATATATCATATATAAAATGTTTTCAAACCTAAAAGTTTGAACTCGGTTCTTTAATAAAAATGGATTATTTTCTCTATTGCACTTTTTTTTTTCACCCTGTAAAAAGGCAAATGTACAGGGCTGTAATTGCTTTACTTTTTCTTCTGTTTTTGAATGTTTTGGGCAATCCTCCTCTCCATAGACAAATCATGCACATGGGAAGGGGGAAATGACACTACTTCTTATTATGTCTTGGTATCTTTGTTATAAAAACCCATACCAATCTTCTTGTGGGTATGTTTGTGTCTTATTATATGTGACCGTACAGCACGAAGGAGCCCTAAATTCCCTAAATTGTATTCTGAGTTACAGTGTAAAATGTGTATGAAGTTCGTATTCATCGGTAACTTAAGCTGGCGCGACTTCTATCTCATTTTGATAGTCAAACACCAATCAATAATCCTATTGTTGAAGTGGATAATAAGCTTCTACCTTAGATGGCTATATAGTTTTTTAATAGCGCTGGTCTTTGTTTGTTTTGGCTAAATCCTGTTGGGTTACCAGGCAAAGTATTTTGTATAGGTATGTATAACCAACAATTAACAATGTCTTAAACCTCGTTGACTTGGGGATGATTTGAAATGACCGCTAATTATGACTGTTTGATATTTATTGCCAGCAATGTGGAAAATGAGACACATGTAGAAACGAAAGAAGCTACCATTTTGTTGAAGGAGCAAAGTTAAACAAACCCTAACCCCGCTTCTGGATATCATTTGAAGTCAAATGATATACCATTTTAAAGCTTATGATGTATATTTTCTAAACACGAAATAAAACAAAATTGACCGGGGGAGGAATTTACGGCTCATTCGCCGCGTACGGTCACATATTTGTCTCAATATTTGAATGCAAACCTAGCTTGGTCATGCTTACCTCCGACACGCATTAAGTCTTTAAATTTTAAAATGTTTAGCCTTTAATTATATTTATTATCTACGCATGGAGAAATTGGCAGGGTGAAATTGCTATACCGTTATTGGCATTGTACTTTCAAATCATAAAATATTAACACATTGCTGTAAATAATCAATAGTTAAAAGCGGAACAATATCTAATAAGGCAACTTCCTTGCTTGAAATGATATGAACTCTTTTCTTGTTTAAGAGTCTGAAATGGAATGGCTCTGGAATATTGTACCGGGATAGTGTAACATTTTCTGATGAGGACGCCTCGGTTCAACATTCTAGTGTGTTACACCAGATGCGTATAGTTATATTATAGTATAATTCTGTATTTCGTTGTCTTTCATTTATAGCTGCGTATCTGGCTGTGGTGAAGACTCACCTGTGTGTTCTGAAAGAAAGACCAGATCTTTTAAGAGGTGGTTCCTTAAGATGGTCTTTGCCATATGCAGAATTATGCCTGTGTCAACGTGTGGTTGCTCCTGTACTCACGACAGCTTGTCCGCAAAGAAAATTGAGAGATTTGTGGTTTGTTGATGACCCGTGGCCTCTTACCATGCGACATAAATGGACGAAGGATATACTTGATGAACTTTTGAATCGCACATATTGCTGTAAACCGATATTAATTTATTACCGTAGCACTATATTGTAGTAGTAGTTAAAACAACCTTGGTGATTTTTAGTGCGTTGTGCATTAGAAATTCACTATTTATGAACTGTCACTGACTACTGTACGAGGAGCAGCAAAATTACTGACTTGGGTCAGTGGTTCTTGTGCCCAAGTTCGATCAAAATCGATCCGGAGAAATATTACGAAAACAGTGACTTAGGGTGCTGCGGTGCCTAACTTAATGAACTTCAACGTTATATCGATATTAGTATTCAATCAAGAAGATTATGGTATGCACCTAATAGTTTTAGATATAATGTATTACTGGTACTCACAGCTCAGGTAAACTCGCTTCTTCCATGACCTTACTCATCAGAGTAGGAGCTTAACAAGAAATTATTTCAGTGACACAACTTTGGTACTTCTGGACTGAGGGTAGTATGCTTTAAAACACGGCAACACTTCTTTTCTTATCATCTTGCAGATATTGATGAATGTAACAGCTTCCCTTGTCAAAATGGAGGATCCTGTACCGACCAAATCAACAGCTATACATGCCATTGTCCAAGTGGGTGGGCAGGTCTACAATGTGAAGTAGATATAGATGAATGCACTTCAGGACCTTGCGTGAATGGCACGTGTGACAATGATTTCAACCACTATAGCTGTAACTGTAATCCGGGGTGGCAGGGTACTAACTGCGACATAAGTAAGTGCTATGTATTTTTACCGTCACTAATTGGGGTTGTACAACTTCTTTCATATTTATGTACATTCTCCGCTCGATTGCACTTTAATTACACCCCTGTTGGGTATTATAAGCATATTCCTAAGGAGCCCTTCTAAAATACTAACAAGAAATGTCTTTAAGAAGACAACACCATGTATGAAATTCATGTTTCATAATTTTACATTGACAAGTACTTGGAATGCTAGTAATTTTGTGTGTGTAGCACATGCACAACTAACCGGGTTGGAAATGTTGTTACCACGAATACCACCAATGACATACTATAAGCTAAATTGAAAAATGTGTGTTAAATAGGTCTACATTTAATTTATACTTAATTTATACTTGTATAAACAAAGTGATCAATGGAAATCACATCCTTCGAGTTTCGCATCAATCCAACAATTTATATTCAGACGACTTTGTGATTACGTTTTATGACATGGCTTTGAACATTCTGACAATCCAACAATATATATTTATTCCACCTCAGGCTCAGATGACCTTTAACAATTATAATCAAAAAGACTGATTACTCAATCCCAGGGGTTCCCTGGCTCAATTCAATCTTTATTTTATGTGGTATAATTAGAGAGGGCGGCCTATCTGCTGTGTCCTGGCAGAACATCAGTCAATATGAGACATTAAATATTAAATGCGAGGATCCAGAGGATACATGCCTGAGAAAATATATAATAATTAAAGAAACGGAGCTCAGACAAACTGGCATTATAATAAAGGAGAGAAAAAATCAGAACCGTTCGGATTCGAACCAGCGTGCACTAACGATTACATGTCGTATAGGTCACCACCACACGCCACAACAGCTCATGGCGAATCTACCGGCGAATTGAACATGTAATTATTTTATTCTCTCGAAAATGTCTCACGGCCAATGAGACCAATTTATTTTATGTGTTGATTATAATTGTTACTACTAACTGCCCAGTTGCTCTACCAAAATGTATAAAACCAAAGCAACTATCTACCCCAATTACTGGTATTTACACCCCCACCCCCACTAGTGTCACTCCCAACATCAATTAGTGATGGTATAAACTAACCCTAGTTAACAGTGCAGGTGCCTGGGCACCTTATAATTATACCCAGCTTGGTTCCTGTCTGGTCAGATAATTGCTCATTATAATTGTTAAATTAGTGGTCACTTGTTGACAGCTTATCAGTAGCCTGGATCAACAGGGGTGCATTTATATCATTTTTCATAGAGCAATTGTTCAAAATATTTAATGTCAAATGGTTCGTAAAAACCTTATTTGTGAATGGATTTTTATCGTTAACAAAACAAAATGCATGTTTAATATATCAATTATTCCATTAACAGCAATTTCCTAAGTTTCCATCCATAAATAATCACAGAGTATCATCTGTTTACAAAATAAGTGTTTATTTTCAGATTTCCAATTAACCATTATCAGTATTATCTGGTAGGGTGCCAAATTTAGACCTTGCTAATAGTTATAGTCAGAAACAGGTATTTTGTCACGTAGTCCCTGGCAACCCAGTCTGCTTGTGGCTCACTCGCAAACATACACGACAGAAACCGGCTTTGAAGGAGCCTAATGCACGTAATCAACTTCCTTATAACATGTATAATAAAATCCGATTTTGAGTATAATAAAGAAAGTCATGCCTATGCAAAATGAAGCAATTACCTATTGCTAACTTGGTAAAATGCATACTCGTAGCCCAATCTTGTACACCATAGCACCCAGTTTTGGTTTGTTGTTTCGAAATGTTGCAATTAAACATTAGTTCTTTCAAATATGAAACGCTAAAACCAAATCTAGAACAAAAAATCATAATATTTATAAAGATATAGCAAACTTTCCATGATAGAGATTGGACCCAAGACAAAGTACACCCAAATTAAGTGTCAATTCAGAGTTATCCCACCATGGTGGAAAAAAATTGATGAATGCAACAGCGCCTCTTGTCATAATGGAGGTTCATGTATCGACAAAGTCAACAACTATACATGCCAATGTCCAAGTGGGTGGGCAGGCCTTAACTGCGAATTGTGACAATGATGTTAGCAAATATACCTGTAACTGAGAACCGGGATGGCAGGGAATTAACTGCGATGTACGTAAGTGTTGCAGTCACCACTGATCACTTGTTTTAGTACTTCAGTACCAGGGGCGGCCCCTAATAAATTAGGTGTTGGGTGTGTTTGTGTGTGAGGGGGGGGCAGTACCAATATAATTCCGTCCCCCCACAAGGGAGATGTTTTCAAGGTGTTTGTCATATGATTCTGCTCATATCATATAAAACATCTACAAGTGTACATCCATGATGATTTTGCATATTTTGTCCGGATATTATTAAATTCAAAATCCATTTGTATAATTAATTCTAACGTTAATGAACTTGATATTATGCATCATCACAATGAAATCATTATTCTGTTATAAAGCTCTATGTCTGTGTTCACATGCCGGGCAGTATCATGGTTTGGGGATTCATCTGTCCAGAACTCCCGCATAACGACCGTATAAGCATCCTAAGCCGGTACAGATATAAACTCTTGGATGGAAAACAGGCAAAATAGGGGTTAAATGCATACTACTAGGTTTCGAACCCGTAACCTCACGATCATGAGTCAAAGCCCGTATCACCGACCCACCTTGCTTTTTATAAAATCATGCTTGAAGTTAAAACTACAAATCCGATCGGCGCGTCGTACAAACATATTTACTTATTTCACATTGTAGGTGTTTGTTCTCATGAATGGAATGGCAACTGCTACAATTATGTTAACATTCCTAAATCTTGGTCTGATGCTGAAATGTACTGCAGTAGTCAGTATGGAGCCCATCTTGTGAGCATTCATTCCTCTGATGAAAACAACTTTGTTAAAGGGTTTATTGGATCGGCTGAGGTAAGTGACATTTTTCAATTTGAAGAGAAATACAAACGGGATGTCGCTTTATATATTTGGTTCAAACGAACAAACACCTGACATACATTATTATACATATACATAAAATAAGGTTTTATATAGGGTACTATCTAGTACAAAGTGCTTTTCAAATAACAAAAAAAATATATATTGACACTATTATATTAAGCAACGACAACTATCTGGTGACCCTCTAACATCCGAATATTGGGATGCCATATTTAATTTTGATTAACGCATTTTTGAACCGTTTAAGGGATGGGGTATGAACGTTTGGACAGTATTTATTGTGGGACATTAGAGCACATCAGACATATCGAATTGCATTCTGAATACGAAGAATGTCTTTCTGATATCAAATAATTTTTATTTTTTGAAATTCGCAATGTAATACACATTTTATGACAAATGATTAAAAATTGATATTTTTGACATTTAACAGTACTCGAAGTAAAATAGGTGGGATGAAAAGCCGACGATCAATTGAAATTTTTGACCTTTCGATTTGAACATATGGATTTTTCCCAAAACACCAAAAAAATCCATATCTTCAATATGAAAGGTCAAAATTTTCAATTGATCGTCGGCTTTTCCTCCCAGCTACATACACTTTAAGAATATATCATTAGATTTATAAAATTTACTTCGAGGACTGTTATATATCAAAATGTGAAAATATCAAATTTTAATAATTTGTCATAAAATTTGCATTATATCGTGAATTTCAAAAAATGAAAATTATTTGATTTCAGAAAGACATTCTTCGTATTCAGAATGCAATTCGATATGTCTGATGTGCTCTCATGTCCCACAAAAAATAATGTCGAAACGCTCAAAACGGTCATTAGTTTTTATGATGTTCAGCAAATGTAAACTACTAAAATAGCTATTTTGGCCAACCATATGTCCTAAGCTAAATTGGGTTTGTGTTTTAAAGTGATGTGTAAAGGACGGGAGCCTGGTTTGCAATTCCAGAGGGAGTGTGCCTGTAAGAGACACAGCCATCAGAAAAAGACAAGCTCAGATCCCGCGCCAAATATGTTAGCAGTTCAGAAATTGCAATTTTCCCATCCTTGAAAAAAAAAGTAGGCAGAGCTGGGAATCGAACTCGGAACCTTTCGGTTCTGAAAAGAGTTATAGGCAAAAAGGTCAAAGTCAGTTGGAAAATGCTTCAATTTTAGTTTTAAAAAAATAATTTTAACTTGTCTCAAATTGTTCCTTTGGCTTAAATGAATCAAAATGAGAAAAGTTCCATTGTTTGTCACAGGTAATGTCACAAAATAGGTCAAGGTCAACATGGCTCAATGGATTTTGGAACTTTTTATATTACCAAGGCAACAGACCATCTGGAAAACTATCCCTTTTTGAAATGATCTTGCAAGTGGAGTAATCTGGGAGCATTCTTTGTGAGCCTTTGGGAGATGTAGTCACGTGAAATGGAGTATGTTGCAATTAGTGGTGGGTAATTTCCTTTATTGGACTTGCCTATAGCTGCATGGTCGATTTGTGTACAGAAAATCTCCTAAAGTCTTGCTGGTCTACGATTATCGTCGTAGACTTATACTTTTTCCGGGTACTGTCTACTATTAAATTTGCCATCAACAGCATGGTGATCACCAACACAATTTGGAGACCATCATTACATTTTCACGATTATAACATTTTGTGCTTTGACTGCTCTGCGTGCTAGCCATAGGCTTCAACATAACTCCAAGTTTTTAGATATTTTCTCAAAATATCAAGAGCTATCCCAAATCCACTGAACCAATGATGGGCTTGTTTGTACTAATTTTAATGCATTTTTCATGCAGATTACAATATGGTCATTAAAATTTACAATTCTGGAATTTTGAATTTTTAAAGAAAATTGAAATTTGTCGTCTACAGTCGACTGTTTAGTGGTAACAGAATCTTTTCTTGGGCATTATTATTTGCAGACGTGGATCGGATTGAGTGATCAAAGTACTGAAGGTATATTTGAGTGGAGTGATGGCACTCAAGTGACCTACACTAACTGGCGCACGAACCAACCAAACGATGGACCAGCTGTAGGTGGTGAAGATTGTGCCCATTTCCATTATGATTCCGACACGTGGAATGACAAAACTTGCGATTCAGAAATTAAGTTTGTTTGCAAAAAGTAATGTATTATTACTAGGTATGTCACAGTGGCTGCACAATAATTCTGCTACACTGTGCATGCAAGCATAACAGTGAATTGAAAAGCGCGCGCTTCAAATTTGGCCAATTTTAGAAAACATCCATGTCGATAAATGAATTTCCTCATATGCTTCATTTATCCAAATTGTTTAAATTTTTAATATATGGTGTGTGAAGCTTTTCCGAGGCTAACATCGGGTCCTCAAAAATTAAAAATTGTTTTGTTGAAGAGCTGCTGCCTGTTTTTATGGATTTTTGAAGATCGCTCATAAATCAGTCAATATAGGCCTATTGAAATAAAGGGACCTACCACCATTTAGCTGAAATACTAATCTTTCTTAGCATGTAAATTATTTCCGTCGACAACGAATGAAACACTTCCCTAAAACTAGTTGAAGCAAAACATTAATCAAAGATATTTTTAGGGAGTAATTTTCCAAACCACAATAGCTCTAAGCCATTGTGTGTGTCCAAGGCCATACTATTTTTGTATACGCGGTACAGTAGAATTGCTGTTCCCTTTACCGATTGTCCTCCCATGTTAATCCAGATAACAAAATGTTAATTTAAAGTCTCATTGCAACTGAATTTTTATTTTTACTTTTCGGACTTGGCTTTGAGTAATGGTGACACATACCATGTTTACAGTAAAAATGAAATTTATATTCCAGACACCGTCAAAATGTCAAACTTTTTATTTTTTTGTATTGTTTTTAAATAATTAACTGCAGTTCATTTATTCAACCTCATAACAGGATCATACTTAAAAAATTTATAATGAATGAACAGACGTTGATTAAATATTGAAAAAAAATTACTCATGCCTAATTTGCATAATAATATCATGAATACATATTTAGCTGTAACTACCTAATTTGCATAATTAATTACTTTTTGTGTATTTTTTGTTGTCAATTGAAAGAACTTTGTATACATATGTGTGCAAAAAAACCCGCACCTTTATATCATGTACGGTTTTCTATTGGCATCAATTTTGCATATTAATTAGCTGAACTTAGTCATTTTCAATTTTGTTTTCTTTAACGAAGTCAGGAAAGATAGGCATTTAACATGTGATATTTAAATTAACGCTGCTTTTTCAAGCAAGCGTCCAAATAAACCTTAAAAATCTCGAAATGTGCAAATTTTGTCATTATGTTTTTTGATTTTTGATTCTTTAATAAAGCTCAATAATGCAGGAACATTAAATAACGTGTTTCTGCTGCAATTATTTTTGAGGTGATATGCCTATTATTACACGCTACACCGCGTAGGAAACCAAATTGTAATAGCCAGAATATTCAAACTCAATGTTTAGGGTCGGTCGGGTTACGCCAATCAAACATTTATTTAGGCCCAAGTCTTTTACTGTGAGACTGATCACGTACATTGATTCGGGTACGGGTATTTTTTTTTTTATCGTAATTTAGTAATAAAAGCGGATTTTCTGACTAATAAGTTTTTTATAAATGTTTGAATTTTTAAGCCTGATTTGACATTTAAAAAATCCGTTCAGCCGTGGATTAGCCTAAGAGAGTGGATCCTAATGACCCCGCCTCTTGCGCACAAATGCGGTGTGTGGGTTGTTTATCAGTTTACATAGGCTGTCACCAATGCAAAAATAATTAATGCATACAATTAAGTATACTGGTGGCCAGTATCGTAGCCAGGTTTTTGGAATCGAGCGGGTGGGCGGGAGGGCGGCCGGGGAACAACAATTTTGCAAATGTACGAACAGATGAAATTGTAAATGAGCCAATCCATGTCAACTTCAGGGATGTGCACCGCAGTACCTCTTCATTTTTTTTCTTTTTCTGTGTGGTGCTAGATATTGGTGAGAAAGTAAAATCCTGGAAATTTGAGCTTCATACTCCATTTCGTTTTCCCGTGGCAGCAAGTTGAAATTTAGGGGGGTCAGCGTAAAAAAATGTGTCGCTACGCGAAAGACGATGTTTGGATAGCCATAGGGAATCCATACAACTTTGAAAAATATGTATCCAATTTAGAAAAACGCACTTGTGAGAAGAAAAATATTCATCGAGTTTTGACAAGTGATGGGTCTGTTGTCTCAGATACAAAATCTATCATGAGTGAAATTTCAAAGTTTTATAAAGCTCTTTACGATCAATCTTCAGATACCAATCCATGGAAAATTTTGATCATTTTCTTGACCCACTTGATATACCACAGTTGCTCAATGAAGAAAAACTCAATCTTGAGAAGCCTATAACAAAGAGTGAAATTTATAGTACTATTACTTCTATAAAATTGAATAGGTCACCAGGATTTGATGGGCTACCGATTGAATTCTATATTTTTGTTTGAAAAGACATTAGTGATTTACTTCTTGATTCATATAATTTTTCCTTACAGTATGGTCTTTTGACATTGTCACAAAGAAATGGTTTAATTACTTTATTACCTAATAAAGATAAGGATCCGTTGTATATTAAAAACTATCGTCCTATTTCCTTGTTGACAGTAGATTATAAGATAATAAAAACTATTGCAAACCGTTTATAACTATGTATGAATGATCTCATTCATTCTGATCAATTTTTTTAAAGGGAGAAATATTGGTAACAATATACGTCTTATTATGGATATTATCCAATATACTGCGACCAATGAAATTGTTTTAGGTCTTAAAACGGTTCAATTTTGGTGAAACATTTATTAATTGGGTTTAGTTATTCTACACACACTTAACAATAGGTAGTCAAACATGACCCTAAAGTAGTAATTTTTGACCCCATGGCAGGGTCAACTATGCACCAAACCCATTGAAGTCATTTTTGATTTGACCCCTAACAGAGTCATTTGAAAATAACCCTATTAGTGTCAAAAAATGACTATATCCGGGGGTCATAATTAGAAAATTACCCCTAAAGTAGTTGAAATGACTACATTTGGGGGTCCCGGTTTTTAAATGACCCCGGAACGTGGGTCAAAAAATTACTATATTGGGGGTCATTTAAATATGACCCTTTTAGGGGTCAATTTAATATGATGTCAACAACTGTAAATGACCCCTATGGTGGTTAAATTTGACTTCATCCGGGTTATTTCAAATTGACCCCCTAAATTAGTCAAAATTTTGACTACCTATTTTTAAGTGTGCAGAAAAAGAAAGAGTTATGTAATGAATAACGGGCACCTTTCTTCTGTTATTGAGATTCATAGAGGAATTTTTCAAGGATGCCCGATATCACCGTACCTTTTTCTTTTGAATGGAGATGGCCTTCCTGGCAATAAAACAAACCATGACATTAAAGGTATTCCTGTGAATAATCATAATATTAAGATTTCAATGTTAGCCGATGACACAACATGTTTTCTTGATGGTACTGTGGAATCTTTTTCTTCTTTATTTGATACTATGGATTCATTTTCTAATTGCTCTGGATGTAGAATTAACTTTAGCAAATGAGAAGCCATTTGGGTTGGATCAAAGAGGGGTAGTGATTTTATATTTCAGGAATAAGGCCTGATTTGGAAAACAAGTGAATTTAAGTCTCTTGGGATTACATTTTCGTTAAATATTCAAAAAAATGTTTGACTTGCATTACAAAGTAAAATTAAAACAAATTGATAATATTTAAATAATATTCAATTGGCTGGTTCTTTACGTACATGGAACTCTTAAAGAGAGAAAGCTTGCGGATATTATGAATGTTTATGGTTCAACAAGCAAATAAGAACTAAATCTAAGCATTATTTTTATTATGAAGAGTGGTACAATAAGTGTATGTTCACTGTTGCTGATCTTTTGAATTATCCCGTTCCTATGTTATGTTATTTGAGGATCTAATAACTGAATTTGATATTTCTTTCAAAGACAGAAGAAAATGTAACTCTTTGATGAATAATATTCCTTATTCTTGGATAAATAGCCCACACATTCCAAAGTTGGATGTTTTTGATCATATTGTTAATAATCTGACTGGGAAGAAATACATGTTCGCAACTTTCAATGTTCTATTGAAACCAAATTAAAATAATAATTTTATTTCAAATTATTTCATAAAACAATCGCGTTTAATAATTTCTCCATAAGATTAAAAGAAAGGAATCGCCTAATTGTGATTTTTGTAATTCTCACCCTGAAACAATTACTCATGTTTTTTTATGAATGTGCTAAGATAAGGCCAATTTGGGATGAAATTGAAATCATGTTTCAAAGAAAGGTTGATGAATCATTATTCCTAACTAATTTTTGTAAAATATTTGGCTATCAAAATGACATCTTTCTGACTTACATTGTCCTTTGTGCAAAATTTTATATCTATCGTTGTAAGTTTCAGAAAATATATCCTGATTATGGTGGCCTTAGAGCTTTTTTAAAGCTGCAAAGACAAACAGAATTTTATATTGCCAAGGCCAAAGGTAAACTCAATTATCATTATAAAAAATCAGATTTGATTTTGATTGATATCGATGTGTTTTAATTATTATGTTTAGACATGTGTACTGAGTGTATTTCTTGTGCTGAATATAATTCTACTCTGTATATCTGCATGACATTGTATAAGTATTATGCTGCTTTTCTAATCACTTTTTGTTTGTTTGTGATTCCAATTAACATTGAAATGTGATTCCAATTGTTTTTATGATTGTAAAATTTTGCTAATAAAAACATTGTTAGCGGTTTCAATTTACCTTGAAGTCATTTACACGCGCTAATCAACGGCTTATGCACATATTAAATGCAACCCCGGCCCCTGGGGACCCGGGGATGGTCCAGGACTTGACATCATGTGACCCGGGATTTGATTCAAAATGTGTCCCGGGGAGCCGGGTGTTAGCCGGGACTGGTATAAGAATTGACGTCGGCCAGAACCCCGGGAAATTGGGCCGGACTTTACCCGGCAAGAGCCGGGATTATGTCTTAACCCAGGGGTTTCCAACCAGTAAAATGGGCCGTGAACATGGCCGTGGTTTACTAGTAAGGATGCCCGCATTTATGGGCCGGGGAATCCTATCACTTGGCCGTACTTGAGCCGAGGATGTATATTAATAATCCACTGAGTCGCCACATTAATTTTAATACTGTTCATAATCCATTCCAAAAACAAAATATTGGCTGTTGTTTCCAAATTTTGCAGTAGGCCATGTATCTGCTATACGGGGCTCTAAAGTTAGCATGTTTAATCAGACCACACTGGCTTCATATGCATGTGCAAACGAGAGCCTGCTATACGCTTATTTATTCCGTATGTATATATTGGTTTTTATTTTTTACGTTAGTTTTAACCACCCGCCGAGATTTTTTAAAATCCCAAATCGTTGAAAGGATGTTTTAAATAATATCCATAATGGCAACCTCGTGAAACAAAATATTAATAACTTGTGCGCCAAAAAGCTTGATAGATTGTCATTAGATTTTAAACAAGATACAAGGTAGGCATATTTGGATGGGGTATGGGCCTTTATACAGAATAGCCTCTGCCTCATTACAATTGAAGTTGCGTTTTGGTTTGACATCAAAAAATCGTATATAGGCCTATAATATTATGTGCTTAAAATGTTTATGCAAAGATCGAACATTCGCCACTCCCGTATCCTGGACAAAATAATATAAATGTAGTGATCTGTTTCTTTCATATCTTTGATGTTTTAATCATATAGACCTACATCTGTACATGTAGGCCCTATATCAATACGATATTCCTGGTTTATACCCGGCATTTTCCGACCCGCCACACACTTAAAAATAGGTAGTCAAAATGACCATAAAGTAGTCATTTTTGACCCCATATGCAGGGTCAACTATGTACCGAACCCATTGAAGTCATTTTTGACCCGGTACATGAAGTCAAATGATTTGACCCAAATTGTAGTTAAAAATGACTACATTTAGATTTGAAAAGAATTTAGATTTGAATAGAAAAATGATTTGACCCGTAACAGAGTCAGTTGAGAAATAAACCTATTAGTGTCAAAAAATGACTATATCCGGGGGTCATGATTAGAAAATTACCCCTAAGGTAGTTGAAATGACTACATTCAGGGGTCCCGGTTTGAAAATGACCCCGGAACGTGGGTCAAAAAATTACTATATTTAGGGTCATTTAAATATGGCCCTTTTAGGGGTCAGTTTAATTATGATGTCAACAACTGAAAATGACCCCTATGGTGGTCAAATTTGACTTCATCCAGGGCTATTTCAAATTGACCCCCTAAATTAGTCAAAATTTTGACTACCTATTTTTAAGTGTGCATTCATGCCTCGTAATATTTAAAACAAACATGCATATTACATAATAGTGATGGCACACAGGTACCCCCTCTTGTCCCGTTCCCCATGTCACTGCACTGTCAAGCATGAAAAATACGCGAAATACTAAGTGGGAAAGTCGGGTGACTGGGGTCCGACCTTGATATATGCAACGCAAGATTCCTTCGGTGGTAT
Source organism: Amphiura filiformis (assembly GCF_039555335.1). Lineage (NCBI taxonomy): Eukaryota > Metazoa > Echinodermata > Ophiuroidea > Amphilepidida > Amphiuridae > Amphiura > Amphiura filiformis. The sequence goes on from NW_027305498.1 coordinate 748,801, forward strand.
GTCTAAATCACTGAAATGTACCCCAAAACTGTGGCACATCCCTGCCTTAAACCTGGAAGACCCCCCATGTCGCGTCACACTCCCTGCACCCTTCTGGCCTGGGATATCAAATCCGGGTATCAAATTCACTCAGCATGTCCAGAGCTCGGCAGTCCATTGAAGACATACCTGCCGCGTACACCACATTTCGCCATACTGCATTTTAGAAACGCTTGCTGTTAGAATAAGGAAAATTTTAATGCTAATTTATTGCACATTCTAGGGAAGCGTGGTTACCGTTTTGAAATAACCGAGTGAGAGGGTTTTCAAGAAAATATTTTTCCTGTCAAAACTGAAGCATCCTCTGTATAAAAGAAAATATGAATATTAACACATCATATATAACGATTCGTGATACCCGATTGTGGCACATTTGATGTCGTTTATGAGGCAGAGAATTTTATTTCAATTTTATATATGCCAAAATATTTTTTTAATTGAGCGAGAATGACGATAGAAAAAACCTTGAGAATGACATTAGACCCAACCAATGATTACTGTTTCGTTTTTATGGTAACCTAATGTTTTATTTCCTGAAATAAAATTAGGGGTCGAATGTGGATTTATTGTATAAATGATGAAAACATCGACGTATATACAAGAAGCTACAAGAAAAATGGTAGGCCACGCCACATCGACATACTTTTAGTATACGGCGAGCACGTGCGAGTCAAAATCGATATAATGTATGAAAAAACTATTGTGCGTAGGCTCATTTATTGTATATAGAACACGCAGTTAGCGTCAATTGAGCGCTATTAATACACATTAATGTTTTTAAACAAATAAAATTCCAAAATATGGTACGTTTTCTGTCTTTGCTTGTCACGTGGTATTTTGAAGTAATGAAGTTGCGATTATATTTTTCAATTTTCATCATGACACCATCAAGCCTTTATGGCCGAGCGGTCTAAGGCGCTGGTGTTATGTCAATACTGTATAGTACTGCTCAATGCAGCGTGGGTTCGAACCCCGGCGGCGCCTCTGCAAAAATAATTTTTTTTTTTTTTTTTTTTTTAATTTCATATTATGCTAGGGAAATGTGGCTGGGAGAATGTATATATGGCGAAAAGTGGTGTGCCTGCCGCGAATTATGAACCCGCATGACAAGATTGCCGCAATATTAAAACCATATTAAGATCAACATGCCTATATCGGATGCTCAGGGCCGGGAACTTGGGCCGAGGTATACCCGGGGTTTGCATCGGTTTGCATCGGATATTCGCCCCGGGAGGGCCGGGGAGTGACTGAGAATTTTGTCCGGGTGGGTCCGGGACTGGCCAGGTGTTTACCCGGGACTTGAACTTTTAAACCAAAAAGCCACGGCCCACGACCCGGCCATCCCCGGGTCCCCACGGGCCGGGGTTGCATTTGATATGTGCATTAGTATTTTAAATTAAAAAATTTGGTATAACATGTGTATGTGGATATTGCTTTCCTCAGAATATAACGGAACAAATTTCTCTCTCTTTAAATTTAGAATAATTATGTATGATGTTAGCTGTATTTTTAAGGTAAGTGCCAATACATAAAGTATAAGATGAAAACCAATAAAACCATCAAACGATACCGATATATGTGAGGCTCAAGCAAAATCAGTCGGAACTCCCACATATTGATTTTGAGATATAGCGAAACAAAGAAAACATTTCCTTTTGCTTCCTGTTGTTTTGGGAATGTAATTGCTCATATCATTGGAACTGGTTGTTCAATTTCAATCGGGTTTTCTGCAAAATGCAGCTTTGTAAATGTTGTTTGCTTTCATAAAAAAACTGAAAATTTAATATTTCCGAGTTCCGACTGATTTTGCTTGATCGCATCACATATATACAGAGACTGCCTCAATTGAATGCCGCGCAAAGAAAGGCAATTAAGAGGGCAATGACACAGAGCAGTCCAATAATGAATAAATATTCACACACATTTAACTATTTAACATTTAATATTTCATAGCTAACTCATCAAAGGCTCGTTAAACATATTCATCAAAGGTATCGTTTTATTAGCATTTCATATAATTTGCTTCAAATTATCATTTCGGTTTATGCATTTCTTTCTTGTTCATCATTCTAAAAGAGGCTGACATGGAATAACTCAGTGCTGGAATATAAAGTTGCTTTTTGATTAATCCAGATATTTAGTGAAATAATTGTTAGCACCGAAAATTGTGACCGTTGAAATGAACTACCACGTTTCCTTACTATTACTTATCACCGCAGGTAAGTTGATGCAATTTTTTATTTAAAGTAATATTTTTTTTTTGTTTTTTGTAGATTTGTATGGCGCTTTCAACTCCTATGGTTATTTGCGCCAGTACTCACTCCTTTGTCAAATTGCACCTGTATATCGTCATTCAGTCAGAAAACGTTGTATGGTTCACTGCATCTTAGTTATTTCCTTTCAGCTGCCACGCTGCATATGTTTCTTCGTTAAACTCGTACGGTGATGTCAATGTAATTTCTCAGTCTTGCAGTATTCTTAAAAAATAAACGGTATCTCTTCAGAGCCACACAGGCTGAGTCAGCCGAGGAAATGCTAGAACGTGGTCAAAACTTTACATGATCCTCCGCTAACTTGATTTCCTTGCATCCAAGCCTGTTCCCATTGCCCAAGTTTGCGTTACCCATCAGACACCACGTGGAGGTTTGGGTTGAGTTAGCCGCGAACAAATACTATGCCAGCTCTGCGGGCCTTGCCGGACAAAAGTATTTTGTGATCCTAGCATCCTCTTTTATGCTACTTTCAGTAAATGTCCACGCAAAAAGATTACCCCCAAAATTTAAGTTGATTCCGATTTTGGGTTTGCGAGTTCTGGTTAACCAAAACGTAATTCAAATTAGACTCTATTTTTGCTAAACGAATTAATCTGCAAGTATGTTTTGGTACATAAAACTGACAAAAAAAGAAATCGAATTTTCTGTAAATTTGATTCGGATTAGTAATGTAAGATATAGACCTATACAGTGACAAAAAAATTGACCGACCACATTTCACAATAACAAAATAAGTATAATTAAGTATTTCGTTGTATAATTTCTTTCATTTGCAGCTTATCTGGCTGAGGTGAAGACCCACCTTTGTGTTCTGAAAGAAAGACCAGATCCTTCAAGAGGCGGTTCCTTAAGATGGTCTTTGCCATATTCAGAATTATGCCTTTGTCAACGCGTTGTAGCACCTGTACTCAAGTCACCTTGCCCACAATGGAAATATGAAGATCTGTGGTTTGTTGATGACCCGTGGCCACTTACCATGCAACATAACTGGGAGAAGGACATACTTGATGAACTTTTGGACCGTGCTTATTGTGGTAAAGTCTTATTCATATAGTACGGTACTTATTTTCATATGGTTATAAGCAAATATAATGTTCCAGATAACGCTAGCTAATAAATACATAAGAAAAAGCACCTTCAAATTGTACTTTCTGTTAGTATTCCATTTTGGACTTAAACTTTTTAACATGTTCTAGCAGCCCTATATAAAACCGTGACACTCGAAAGGCCATATCTCTGGAATGAAACGTCCGATTAAAATTATTTAAACGCCAAAATGTTTCTTTCATCAATTCAATTTGAATCAATTTAAAAGTACTTCAATTTTTAGTGGACATGCCTACTAATAGTACACCCAATCCAATAAAGCGTAGACACATTTCAATTAATGAAACCGTAAAACCGTTCACGTAAAATTTACATCAACTTTTCCACAAAATCACTCCCTTTCTAAAAGTGGGTCACTTACTTGCAAAAGCATATTCTTTCCTGTAGTAATTTTAAATATGGGTCAAAATGATATTAAAATGTCAAAATATGTTACATATCTGTAAGAAACAGTTCGATTTTTACAGCCACAACTAAAAACTATACGAAAATTCACTATCATTATGGGCCAAAATACAGAGTTCAAAAGATGTAATTTTGGTGTAATCCAAAAAGTTTTTAAAGTTTTTAACACGTTAGTTATCCAATGAGCGAGTTATTACTGCTACCTTTTATCATTTTTACTGAAAACTACGGCCATTATTTTCCGGCCCCAAATAATTTCACTTTTTATCGACATTATATTACGGCTGATGCTTGTACTTATTTTTAAGATATGACGCTAAATCTTTAGAATGTCAAAATAGTTCAAAGGGTAAAACAAAACAATTTTTGAAATGCTCCAATTGCAATGACCGATAATTATTAAGAATGTGTTTTTCATGACAGATATCAATGAGTGTGCTTCGGGACCTTGTCAGAATGACGGGACATGTGATGATGGTATTAGTAGGTTTGTCTGTAAATGCAGTGCTGGTTATGAAGGTGTTTATTGTGATCAAAGTAAGTACAGTAAAATCGGAATATGATAGATTTTAGGAACAAAATGGTATTATCTAGTGTAGTATCCTGTAATATAAATTTTTATCCTAAAAGTACATAGTATCAGTATATTATCTATTGATTTATATTTCAGACACGGATGAGTGTGCAAGCAACCCTTGCTTAAATGCTGGGACATGTGTTGATCAACATAATCAATATGAGTGTATGTGTGCTCCTGGTTGGGAAGGGAACAACTGTAACCAACGTGAGTACAACTGGAGGATAACTTGGTTAATGATTATCTTTCTTGATTCGTCGTGTATATTACTCAATTAACGTTTATGTATATTTTTGAGATGCTCGTCATTATCCTGCTCCTTAAATTCTTAAACCAATTCTCCTGATACCGCTGCTGCATTAGAATCCAGTGTTTCCAAATTAAGTTTCCGTGACATTATGTTGAGCCAAGATCATGTTGAACTGCTTTTAAATATTATCATGGTGTGTATTAATAATGTGAGCCCACCCTTATATCATAATCCATTTTGTATAATTTATTTAACGTCAGTGATATACGTCTTTATAATGACAGTCATCTGTCATGAATGTTTTCATTATTAGTGTTATTAAGTTTTATGCCTGTGTTCACATGCCAGAGATCTCATCTCTCTTTATGGTAAAATACTCATCCTCTGGGTCATTCCTCATGGGCTATTGTTCACTCTAGCATTTTAGGGACGCACCATTAGATTCTCAGGGGGGGGGGGCATGGGAGTTTGGGTCAGGCAGAATTTTTTTTTTTCGCTGCTGAAGGCGGCGGATTTTTTTTTTCGCCTCCGAAGGCAAAGTATATATTTTTCAATTTTAATGTATACTTTTATACAAAGTTGGGTGGAGGAAATTTTTTTTTTACTCATCAGTGAGGCAATTTTTTTTTCGTCTGACTAGTGGGCGAAATTTTTTTTCGTCTCACTAGTGGGCGAAGTTTTTTTTCTTCAAAAAACTCCCATGCCCCCCTGGAAATCTAATGGTGCGCCCCTTATATAAAAAGGTAACTTGCATAAAACGCTGATTCCGCGAATACATTTTTCACATTATAGGTGTTTGTTCTCATGAATGGAATGGAAATTGCTACAATTATGTTGCCATTTCTAAATCATGGTCTGATGCTGAAATGTATTGCAGTAGCCAATATGGAGGCCATCTTGTGAGCATCCATTCCTCTGAAGAAGACAATTTTGTCAATGGGCTTCGTGGACCGGCTGATGTAAGTGACATTTTAAAATAGGGAAATACAAACGAAGTGTTAAATTAGCCTTGGTTAAAACAAAAAGCCATGACAACATTATTTTAAATACAACATTGAAACACCACTTTTTGTCACTTGCTATTTTCAAATTAGTTTCCTTGGTGTTCAATTTCTAAGTCCAATATTATATACCAGGTTTGTTACGCTTCCAGTTAGCTCTTTTTACAGACAATTTACGTCAAAACGTCTTTTGGGCATTTTAAAGAAATACATTCAATTATGATAACAATTCTTATCTGGATAACCTTTTCTTTGGTAATTTTACATAATTTTTAACATTTTCCTAATGTCAGCTCGGGTGTCAGCTTCAATTTAAGCCATCTGAAGGAAGTAAATCGACTTTTATGCTAACTTCAATTTGGTCTTTTTAAGCGTTCTTTGTAGATATATGTACAGATTTTCTCCATTTCCGCGGTCCTGAATTTTACTTTTCTTACAATCAACGGAAAAGATATCAATACCAGCTGTATCAAAATGATTGGTACCCATCAATTTTGATGTTTATTGAAAAACCTGCTTCTTCCAAATGCAACATTTGATACTCTTGAAATGGCCAGAATGTATAGTTTATGACTTATTATATACAATTAATTTACAAATTATTTGGATCTCATGTTGCATTCTGATGTGTCAGACTTATCCATTATCAATGAAAACTGATGGGTACTAATCATTTTGATACAGCTTGTACAAAAAACTTGTCACCAGCTAGATAAGAACTTAGATTATAATCATGCAAAATAAAAATGAAATGCTACTTGCAGAAGCTGAGATATGAGAGTAGAGTTTTTTTAAATGACACATATATTACCCTTTCGCTTATAAGAATTGTGTGTCACAGATAGGTCAAACCATATTTTTGTCTAACTCCTTATAGCCAGAGAAATGCTTTAGAGCAGTTTTCAACTAGGAGGAACTATTGGAATATCATCTCCGTACCCGGAAATGTCACTTTAAAATGATTCGAACTCGGCACCCTCGACTTGACCTAACACAAGTAACATACTTAATTAACTTTCAATGGATCTTGGGTATGGTTTAATCTGTTCCAGAGCATCATTGGCTTAATTGTTCCCCTAGTAAAGTATGTATTGGTAACTGAGTCCAGTTTTGCACTTTATTTTTGAAGATGTGGATCGGATTGAATGACCAGGCCACTGTTGGTACATTCAAGTGGAGTGATGACACTCAAGTGAACTACATAAACTGGCACTCTGGCGAACCAAGTAGTCTTGCTGAAAATTGCGTTCAAATTTGGAGTTCCGGCACCTGGAATGACTGCGGCTGTACTTTAGATATTATATTTGTTTGTAAAAACTAGTGCCTTTACAATTCAAAGCATAATTAACCCCTGAGAACTACTTGCCTATTGGTCAAAAAGAAGTTTTCATTATCAATTGGACCAATCAGCAACATTGTTAGACTAATTTCGCCACGCAAAAAAAAATGGGGTGAATTATTTGCAACGCTCCATTGTGATTGGTGATTAAAATGAAGATACCGTGTAATTGACGAATCAGAGGCAATGTTAGATCGGCAGGTAGTGCTCAGGGGTTTAAAACGTGATTATAATTTTTTTATTTGTACGCGTTTTTTTCCAATACGCATCAAGGCTATTAAATCAGAATAAAGTCCAGACACTTCGTTTCACCTCGTATTTGATAGTGACGCTTTTCCGCTTTTCTACATACGATCTGTGGAATTAGGTTGGCGCGTGTGATTCCAAATACTGAGACCAGAGAAATATGCACTTACGTCACTACCAAACTTGAGAGAAATGTAGGGCTCCTATAATTATCAATCCAAGACTGATTAATGCTAAAAACTAGTCAGTCATACTATAGTCTGTTTTGTTTCAAGTTAAGGGTAACGTCATGTTAGATTTTTCGCCATACTGCAGTTACTGTTCAATTTCCTATATTTTACTGACTATCACTTACTTGTGTACCGCTCTCTTGCGAAGGGCATTTAAGCTAAAGCACTTGACGGATATTTTTTTAAACTCTGTCAATCAAGAATATTGAATGTATGTTTAAAACTGAGAAGGTTGGGCATCTGCAAATGTTCATACATCCCTGATATGCTAATGACAGATAACACAAAAAACGAAATTATTTCCAAACTGTGTTAAGTCTACAACCATCATGTTCTCATTTTCAAGAATGCTGGTCAACAATATGCAGACTATTGTCTCATTTGGGAAACAAAGGCCCACAGAGTTTGCTTTATAATCGTTCACCCAACTGAAACTATAATACCAGCTCATTGCAATATCGCACAGATAAAACAGAAACATGTGTAGTGTGGATTTAACCATAGAAGATCTGATTTAACATAGTTGGGCTGTTTTTAATGAGTGTTATCTTGGTTTAATAGCTTTAAATGGGGTTTAAGTCCTGCAAAGGTCGTGGTAAATTCTACTGTAGACATAATTGCATCATGCGATAATCTCATCCCACGGGACGTATATACACGCAGAGGAGCGCGATTTGTCCGTGCGTTGGCGACCCAACCGTGTACGTGCATAGGCAATGATTCGAATCTGCCACTGCGAAATCCAAAATGGCGTTACTCTCAACTTGAGACGAGACAGACTAAAACGGCTTTAATCTGCTACATGAATTTATATGAACTTAAACATTTGTGTACATATTGCACAGTTATAGTTATGCAAAAATAACACGTTTATTTTAAGAGTGTATATAAATTTAACCCTTATCATTTGCAGAAAGGGCTAGTGGTAAACTTTAGTTTGCAGGTGTATTTTCTAATTGATCAGTTACAAGAGTAATACACTTATCGAAGGTTGGGTATCTTACACAATTAGTGTAATTATTTTGTAAATAGAGCATTAAACCTCGCATGCCTATATAGTGAATAAATTGTAAGGCAACAGATAATGTTCCTATTATTTTTAAGGCTCATTCCCCTCTCGTGATATGCCTATCTCACTATTCTAATGACCACGTTTTTGTTTCCAATATTCCAATATTTGTAGAAATGTTACTTAACTTGGATTTAGATTGTTTTAGTCATAGGCCTCTTTTATAGAAAGCACCATCATAAATGACAAATAATTAGATCACCCACCTTTAATGTCACATTTATATGGAGTGTTTGTTGGTGTCATTTCTTTGTGGCTTTTAAAAGTAGTAATATTAATTTGGGTGCTGTTGAATACGTGGTGAGACGAATTGAGGGAATAAAGTAATAATTTTAATTTATTTAATTGTTAATGTATATATGTCGATTTAACATAAACGTGGTTTCGAACATAATAGCTAATGCCTATTCCATACTAAAAGCATGTGAAATAACTTGTTCTGCTGTAAATCTTATGCTTTAGTTGCATCGAATGCTCGCGTATGTATGTTAACTTTAGTTCCAAATTCGACAGCTTCACTTGCGTAAGCAAAGACTATTGACGTTACTGTTCTCCTACCTTTGCTATAAACAATGCTAGATCTTATTCTTCACATTGCTTGAATCACGTTTGCAACTTGCACAATTTATTTACACGACTATGATCGTTCTAATTATTACAATATCAGAATTTTGATGAATGTTAAAGGTGTTCTGTAAATATCATCCCTGTTTTTTTAACTGTTTGTAAACTTACCCGTTGGTCCCGCCAGGACCAGCTTATGGTTTTCAGATCATCACGTTTCAGATCCCTACTACCAATCTTATTTTACAACCGTTTAGCTAAAAAGGTATTGACCCATTCAACCCTACTGTGACCGCTACACACCGACATCGCCTGGCTAATAATTACTTGGTACAGCAGAGATACTAAAATAAATACCCGGGATCGATACACGTGAATGTGCTATGCACGATTTTGATATTCAGACTAAAATCTTTGGATACCGGGGTAGAAAATTATGAATATCTCCCGTAAATGATTTCGTCTAAAGAAGCCAGATGTGGTTCCTTGCACTTGAATATACGTGTTGAACAGATATGATAGTCGTTAGCTTGCGTCTTGAAAAAGGAGCTTGCGTCTTGAACTCAAAAACTGACAATAATTCTGATTTTATATGTGCGGGACTATAGCGCAGTGTATAGGGCAATCGTGGAGGTAGTCTAAAAGCAGTGACCTATGGTGTACCATGCTCACTGCACACAGCGAGGTCAGTCACCGGGCTATTGTCAGTAGCCTTAGTCGGATGTCCTTCGGCTCATTATGTGCCTCAAAACTATTAAACAGGTCGGAACAAAATGGTCATGCGTGGCGGTGGATTCAACCTACCATGGCGATTTATGCCATGAAAATATCGGGGCGATGACACTGTGCGATATTCACTATGCTTCTCACACTGACACCAATCGTCAAGATTGGATGACAAAATACCTCAGGCGGAAATCACTTTTGAGACAAGTAGGCAACGGTGGCAAGTGATGCATACCTCCTCCCCCAATTTATACCCCTGCTCCCCCTCCCCCCTATGAATAAATCACACGAAATGGCCATAATTTGGACAAACTGGCCATATTTTAGGCAAAGACTGTTTGGCACAAATGTCAAAAACTATGAATACTTTAAGATCTAAAACTGTTTAAAAATTACTGCTTAAAATGTATCTTGCCAAGTGAATAAACATTCAAGTTGATTATATATATTATGATGTCAATATTTATATGAATTGTTTTTAACATTCATTTGACTTTTCTCTTGTTGAGTTAAAAAAAAAGACTAACCATTATTTATAATAGGATCAACATTTGACATGCAGCACCACCAGTAAGTAAGTTGTTATGTCGGCAATATAATCTAATAGTATATACTGACCAACAGATGGCGCTATATGTGTTTGTGTTGCAGCAATTTGCTGCACACCAGTTTTCCTCGTTACACGTTTCTGGAGAATTAACAGAATTGTAAGTTTATACGGTGTTATAGTATTTACGTTAGATGCTTGCTCGACAAACGAGTATGGCGTAGACGACACATTTATTAAATTTTCGCAATATTATAAGTGCGTTGGACGTCATTTCCCTATTACTAATGTATTCGAAAGCGTTTATTATTTCTTAGCTAACAATGATGCGGCAAAAGCGACAATACTTTGTTCGACTTACAAGAAGCAACAATATATGCATTTTTTTTACTGCGCGCGACAATAAACTCACAACATACGCTCCCGTAAATGGACATCCTATCAGCTCGCGCTGGTCACGCATTATGCAAAGAAAAACCATGAAGTTCATTTTTTATTACTTCCGTTGTCCGAGTTGTGCGCCAAGCGTAGACGAGCGTACACACAGAAGACATGTACAAATCACGCTGATTGGTTGATCAATGCACTTGACAACAAGCCGGTTGACCCATTGGTCGTCGGCGCGGCGCGTAATAGGCGACCTTGTCACTTATACGCGATGCAATTCACCAGCGCGTGCCCGGACCACGGAAGTAATAAAAAACTTTAGTATTCGGCAAGGACCTACGGAAATGCACAATTGTCATCATGATGATGTTCGGCGAATGAGGTGCAGATGTAATGATGACGTGATTCAGCCAATCAGAATCCACTTACAGTGTAAACAGCGCCAAATCGCTGAAATCGGCAGACCACGAAATTGAATTGCGTTATTTGTTGACCTAATTTGAAAAACTGTTTTTAGGGGGAAGTGTTAGCTTTCGTTCGATATGAAGAAATTCTAATTGGATGAAGGGAACACTTGAAGTTGTGACAAAAATCAATCACAGCGGCCTATTTTCCAGATAGAAGCTCACACAGCTCTTACGATGCTATGTATGAATGGAAAAGTGGACCAATTAACATGTACGATTATACGTGTAACCTTACACTCGTAAGATTGCATCTTACACGTGTAAGATTGCATCTTATGCGTATAAGATCGCATCTTATACGTCTTAGAATCTAGCGGGATGCGTAAATTGACGAATCATATATAAAGAACCCATATTTAAACCCAAACAACCTATCATCTTACGCGTATTCATCTTCGACCAATGATATCTCGCCATAGCAATTCTTACACGCGTAAGAGTTGCCTATTAGGGATGGACGGTATTCCGATTTGACTGGTACGACGACTGATGAAATATCGCAGCCTTGATATCGATCTGCACTGCGGTAGTTTTCGCAAACGTGATTATTTTACCATCATCTTGAAATTAAATTGATATGAGTATTAATTGACTGCAGATAACTGAAAAAAAGTAACCAAAAAGTGAGATAAATCGGGACGGTGACCATGACGGACCAACAGTCGGAAAAATTCCTGGCAGAGATTCGTCATAAAATACAGGACATTGTAGCACTCATACAAATTAAGCAAATGCCTCGTTTACGATTTTGGTGACGAGCTCTCCTTATCCTCGGTACGCCGCCAATAATGTCACGTATCGTCCATCACTAAAATCCAAATCTTACACGTATAAGAAGTCGTGGGTGTTACAAATCATAAAACGACTTTACATATTATTGGTTGAAGTTTGTTACGCGTGAGATGATTGGTTGTTTGTGATTTCTTACTCTGTGATTCGTCAATTTAAAAATCCCGCTTCATTCTTACACGTACAAAATGCAATCTTACGCGTATAAAATGCAATCTTACACGTGTAAGATGCAATCTTACACGTGTAACCTTACACGTTTATCTTACGCGTTTTTTGGACCACTTGGCCATTCATAGTATGCTATGCACCCGTGTCGTGTAATGTAATCAAAGAGTGTAGAGACAATTCACTGCTTGCTTAGAAGCTCTTGGACGTAAACGTGTGCTGGTGTATCGAGGTGGAAATTGTGCATAGATCAAGTGGGTAATGATGAATCCAACGGACGAGGACACAAAATACATCAAGGATCAATAAATGATACAAGAGGATACCTTGAACATAAACAACAGCAAAGAAAAAGAGCAAGGTACACCAACTTGATGTTAGGAAACAAGTAAAATACAGACTAAACAGTATGCAAGGGGGACAAAAGCAGCAGGCATAAGAAGTAGGCAAAGTTCGACAGCCAAACATCACCACTTCCAAGGCCCACATAAGTGCTAAACCTGCTAAAACAACAAGGATCAATGGATATACTAAAGTGCACTATAACAATGAAAATCACTGTGCATATAAACGGACACGATAAACCAATCAATCAATGTAGGAACAAAAACAGGCAAAGTTCGATGACCACAAATGGCCAATTCCATGAATTCCAGAGTCCACAAAAGTATCAGGAAAACAGTACAAAAGTACACTGGAAGTGATGAAAATCACTATGCACATAGCAGACCAACAAAACCAAACAGACAAAAAAAAACCGACGTTGCTTCTGCCAATATTATTTGATACGATCAGCTAAGCAATGTTTGTTATCTGTGTGTATTTTATATCGGACAACTTGGAAAGAGGGGTCCATAAAAAGTATGCTGTGGAACGACTGGCCGTGTAAAAATGTACATTTTACGGTGGAAATCGTTTGCACGTCCGGTATAGCAAGAATCAAAACAGTCTCTCGCCCTCTATGGATGTCGTGTTATGAAAATGAGAACTTGTACATGTAGATATCATAATATTTGAACATAAACTAAATAGTAGTTTGATGATATTATATTTAAAATTGTTTTTATTTATGTTACATTACTTTGTATAGTGTAGAGAACTACAAAGACACAAAATGATGTTTTTATGAAATAATTAGCAATTCGTCGTCTGTATTCCATAGTGGCGTATAGTGGGGCGCCGCGAATAAAAACTTTTCGAGAAATCGGGTTTGAAGAAATGCCAATTTAAAATCGAGTTGTGTAAATCAGACATTCATTATATTTTGTAAATGATGTGAAATTTCTGTAGTAAACTAAATACATGTTATTGTTATATATTTTTCAAAAGAAATAAATACATACTATTGCTGACAAACTGAAAACAAAAAGCACAAAGCTATACGTCACTATGGAAAACAAGCAAAACGCAATACCCTAACCTAACGTTAACCTTACGCCACCTCGGTCACCGTGTAATCCTTATGGCGTTACTTTTCGTCGTTTGTATTCCATAGTGACGTATAGGTTTGATACGTCACTATGACGTGTACGCCACAATGACATACAATGTTTTTCATTTTTGCCGATATTTCATAATAATATAAAATGTGTATAAAAAGTGGCGTATGGTCGATACGCCACTATGGAAAACAAAAAATTTAACTTTGTAACTATACGCCACATTTAATTAATTAATTACTAATTAATTAGCTAGTTTTGACTGATGAGACTTAGAAAAATGAAAGAAAACATCATTAAAAACATATGTACCAATTTTCAAACAAATGACCAAAAATCACTATACGCCACTATGGAATACAGCCGACGAATTGGCAAAATTAACATTTGCATGATTGAGAGCCAGTAAGCCTCAAGAAATGCCATTTCGAGAAAAAACAAGTTTTAATATCGAGGATACAGAACCAGAAAGCCTTAACTCACTTGTTGGTTGTTTTGAGATTTTGTTACCAAAATAATCAGCGGCACCTGTAGATTCTTCCAATCATAAAACTGCATTCTAATCAAACTGCATATTGCAGATAGTGCACTACTAGTCACATCTCAATATACAGCCTGTCTCAAAAAAGTTGTGCAAGTGAAAAGTGCCCTCTTTGGCAATTAGAAAATACCGTTGTGACATCAACGTCAAGGATGTAGTCTTAGCTCTCAAATGCCGTTTGTTCTGTTCAATTTACTTGTTTTAATTTCGAGATATGCTTAATTAACGACGAAAGGGTAAAATCACAATTGTGCCACTTTTACTAGGGAAGAGGGCTTTGCATGCAAATCAGCGATAGCATCAAGTTTATCAAGTGTTCCTTCGTGAAATCAAAAGAATGCATCAATTACACAATAGAATTTTTTTTACTGATGTTACTATTTTATCATGATGCAGGAATAATGATTCTCTCTTTCCACATAAAAGATAATAAATATTTCACATTCTGCTGTCAAATTAAATATATGTACACGTCAATGATTTTATCATGGTAAATACTGTTCTCTTAGTCACTCTAGACATGTTAAAAGACAAAAAATATTGTACAATAAGGTCCGTATGCACAAAAGAGTTATATACCTGGTCTAACTGGAATTAAGTTCCACCAGGAATGGTCCTTTACTCTTATTTCCTTCCTAGAGTACATGTAGCTAGTAAATTCTAAAGATTTTAATGCAACATTCAAAAATAATACAACGTTCAAAAATAATACAAAATAACTTAAGCAAATGCAAAGGAAAATGTCCTTTCTCATGGTACTAAATTCCCTTTAGATCAGGTCTAACTTTAGACCCCGTCTAACTCTTTTGTGCATACGGACGGACCTTGTAAGTTTATATTACTTGTTGGGAGAGAAATTAGACAAAATAATGCATGCGCGCTGATGTTGATGCGAATAATGCGTCTAATGCACGAGCCCATCAACATCAGCTTTATCATTGATTTTACATGTACAGCTCACTTCCCTAGTAAAAGTGGCACACTTGTGATTTTACCCTTTCGTTGTTAAATAAACATATCTCGAGATTGAAATAAGCAAATTCAACAGAACAAACGGTATTTGAGAGCTAAGACCGCGCTGTTGACGTTGATATAAGCATAATGTCGCAACAGTATTTTCTAATTGTCAAAGAGGGCGCTTTTCACTTGCACAACTTTTTTTGAGACAGGCTGTAATATAGCCAATTACAGTTAACCAGAACGACTCAAATCCAGTGGCGGCACCGGGATTTTTTTCGGGGTCATTGGGGAGCAAAGTGAATTTCAAGCTCCCCCAGAAGCTAGAGCTTAGACATTAGAAGCTATAACTCAGAGAGCATAGATTTCATTTAGAAAAACTCAGTATTTAACGAAATACTAAAGAAATATATTAAATTCCACTACGTTTATTAAAATTATTGTTGTGTGAATGTACTTTTTCATTTCAATATATATATTTGAAACTATACGGGTAAAGGTGCATTAATTAGATTTAGATGAAGCGTGGCTATTAATTATTAAACACGCACTTAAGCTCAATTTCGCCATTCTCATTACTCTCCATTAAATATCCTTCATTCAATGCTTTTAAAGCTTACAGACCGAGGAGCTACACATCCTTAAAAAAGATGTATATAGTATATACAATTCGGATAAGCCTGATGATGCGAATGGGGGTACTCACCGCAAATAACCATTCAGGTACGTTTCCCAAACAGGCTCACAATTCCGAACACGTTATATATTGATAAACCAATTGTAACGCTCAACCTAATTTCATAATTAATATTTTTTTAAATATTGCTGTCTTAAGTAAATAAATAAATAAATAATAAAATAAATAAATAAATAAATTAATAAATAAATAAATTAATAAATAAATAAATAAATAAATAAATAAATAAATAAATAAATAAATAAATAAATAAATAAATAAATAAAAATAATGTAAAAAATAAATAAATAAATAAATAAATAAATAAATAAATAAATAAATAAATAAATAAATAAATAAATATTAATTCTCATGCATGGAATACCTAAGTCAGAGAATCCTCCTGTCAATTGATAGGACACATCGTCCACGCCAGGTAAACAATTATTTTATAAGCACGTGCCTTAAAAACTGCCCGCCGGCTGCTGAGAGTAGCTTCTATTGTAAGATGAGCTTATACTTGTGGCTAAAAGCCAATCGCTTTAATATAATATTTTTGCTATTTGTACAAAACTTTTGTAAGACTTGCCGTTGAATATATATGTGTTGAAATAATATGATAAGCATTATTGTGCGTATTGAAAACCCGACCTGCGTCTTGAAAACAAAAACTGACGAAAATTGCCGCGAATTGACAACGTTAAAGAGGGTAATGAGCATGCGCAGATCGTGAAACATTAGTCATTTCAGCTGATAAATGGCAACGCTGCATTTGTAATGGGGAAGAAGTGTGTATTTTTATGGTAACCGGCGGGTGGTGTGCTTACCCTGAATCGATCGGCCTATCTAGAACAAACTCGCCATGCGTGGCTGTTGAAGAACTAGTGGATACACCCTACTCTCATATCGATTTCTGACATGAAGATATTCGCCAGTGTTACGTTTAATCCGATTATCGCCATGCCAACTGCATCACACTTTTGAGTCCTGCATCGCAGCACAGTCTACAGCATAGCCATGTACTATCAATTCCAAAAGGTATCCAGTTACGAAGGAGTTATGTAACCACTTCGCTGGCGAATAGAGACGATGACGCTGGAGCCCCCAATGGTCATCACGTGATGCGCATGAGGAAAGTGAGAGGCAAATTGACACACGTAGCAACAGTTACGCGTCGTTACTTTGTCAATTATTTCTACAGTGTACAAGTCTCAAATGGAATGACTACCGGGCATGTTCCGCTTATGCAGTTGTATATTGACAATTCTTTACATTGAAATTAAAACAATTCTGACCATGATGTTAAAATATTAGAATGGATTATTATGTTTCCTTGATATTAATCATCATCCCAGGTAAGTTGCTACATTTTGTTAAATTTAAGCAGTCTCGGACATCAGTAGACCAATATGTTATAAAGGGTACAAAATAATAACCCCCCTACAATTACAGAACATTTATTTGCATATTATAACCCGGGATTATGACTTGACATATAGATTGTTCATTTGAAAAATTCAACCAATCTGTAAATAGAGCAATCGTTCTAATACCATCCCAATTGCAACAAACAAAATGTCGAAATAGTCACAATTTCCAAAAGTAATGCTTTTGGAAGATATGCCTTAAACCAGGGAAGTAATACAGATGGACGATGTCAAAGATTACACCAGACTTACTCAAAGGTGAGAGGGTAGCAATTGAGCCAACGTGCACCATGTCAAAAATCAAAGTTCCCACTTAAAAATAAATGGCAGTTCGAAGAGACGTATAAGTACCAAAAATGAGATATATTATTACCTGACACTGGAACATTCTTGTCAACAGCAATTTTGGGCATCGACTTATAGTGATAATTAGCGGTTTAGACGAAAATGACTGATTTCCAAAAAATTTGATATCATATTTAAAGAATTGTGTAAGAATATGGCCGAATACAATTAGTTTGATTTGATTTCTGTAATTATGGACAACAAATCTAATTCCAGATTCCAGATGTTTTTCCAGAATATAGCAACATACTTCAAAATAAATAAAGTAAAATATGATTTTATCCATAATAACTGGCAATAAAGGAACTTGAGTAAGTCTGATCCACATCAAAGGCACACTCTCTGAAAATAGATAAAGAAAAACACGATTTTTGTCGATTTATTAGATTTGTTACCAATAACAATAGAAAACATTTCCAGTAAGCCAACAAATTAAGGTACCAGTTATGTTCACCCCCTGTATATCCTAAACAAAGAAAAATATATCATAATTGGAACCAGCAACCAATAGCGGCAACTTTTACCTCGAATTTAAGACCTCATTTGTTGAAGTTGTTCTAGAAATAAAAACACGACGATCCAAATACGCAAGGAAGATGCCAATTTAAAAGTTGCCGTTTGCTCCATTGCAAGCCCTATTGATGTGTATACAAAGCGTTCGCGATCAAGAGAACTAGCGCCGCGCTTCCATTGATTAGCACGTTAAAACTAGCGTCGTGCTTTCATTGATTTGAACACAAAAGTGCAATTTTTGATTTCTTCATTAGGTTTTTGACATACTTGTCTTTATTTAGGATACACAGGGGGTGAACACAACTGGCACCTTAATTTTTTGGCTTACTGTAGTGTATTTTTTTCATAAAATACATTTTAATTTGCTTCAAAGTGTTACATTCGTCTTTTTTTCCGCTGTTTTTTTTTTTTTTTTTTTTTTGCTTTTTATCCTTCTTTTTTTCGTTATGCATCCATTAAGCCTTTAAAGTGTATAATAATTAGCTAGTGAGCATTGTCTTTTGAGCATGGATAAATTAGTAAGATTAAATTGCTTTACCATTATCGGCATCCTATATTATTAAAAGCATGAATTGTAGAAATTTGGTGTCAATTAATAATTAAAGTCGAGGCGACTTAATTCATCAAAGCGTTTTTACTTTGTCGTTACGGTAATGTATTAAAGCCATAATGCTTCACAACAACGCCCTCAATTTTATTAGGATTTCTACTTTTGGTATAATGTTAATGCCCAATGTTGTACTAAAATACCACTTAAAATACTAAGCCTGAAGTGCTTTAATAACAGTCAAATTTAAGTTTTTATATTAAAACCGGGGATACCTGGTTATATTCAGAGTTCACCAATCGAGTGCTTGCTAACATGTCTCGCGGATGTCAGCTTATGTGTACACACGTCGAGCGCGATGCCCCGTGCAGTATGAGTATGACATGTAATACGATCGGCGAGCATTGTAGGCGCTGGAATGAAATCACAATTGTCTTTGTTTTACCTCATTTGTTTGGCTCGAAATTAAAAAGAGATAATGTGATCAGTGAAAACTAGCATTTGAATAGGAATCTATTCTTTGTGCAAATCACACATTATGGCTTTAAGCTAGTGCGGATCATCAATTTGATTGATCAATATTGGGGACCCTAGATACAGGACTGGATACAAAATAATATTTATTTCAATATTATTGAATCGATTTAATCTAGTTTGATTTTATTGACTGTTGGAGAAAAAATAACTATTAATGTTCGTGTGTACAGTGCGAAATAGTAGATTTTGTATTCACTCTTGTATCTAGGGTCTTTGATATTTATCAATTAAATTAATCGTTTATAGGCCGCATACTATATAAAGCCTAATTTCAATCAAATCAATGGTCTACAAGCGAAGATATGTTCAATTGAGTAAAGTAGTCCTAAGAGCTTGGGCAACTTTCGGGTTTTTTTTGTGTGGAGCAAAAGTAACTGAATTGAGTTGAATCATTAACAATCTGATCGGTGTCCTTAAGATGGGTAATTTTTAACAATGGGGCATTTGAAGTGGTATTTTGATTGATACATTTGATAGAAATGTCATATTATTTATAACTAATATTAATTTAAAGGGAAAAAAAGAAGAACAACAACCTTTGTTTTTATACTGAGAGTTTTGACGATATGCCTACGATTTAATTTTACGCGGTACAAACTTGATATGTGCGAACATGGCTAAAAGTAGCCAACGTAAGTAAATCGGACATAGCGTTTGAACCTGAACTAGGAAAGAAGGCAAGTGAGGTTTTTATGCTAGCTAAGATTCAGCTTCATATAAAATTTACGTCATGACACATTTTATTTTTTTCTGAAAAGCAAAAATACAACTCCATAATCATGAAAGTTAACTTTACGCACTACACTCTTAAAACGTTTTACATGTTTTAAAACCGTTTTCATGGTTTTTTATATAACCCGACATTTAAACGTTTTTAGAACGTTTTGACAAAAACCAATAACTTGTTAAAATTGTTTGGAGACACAATGGACCAAAATAGTTTCACCGTCACTGGCACGTATATTAAATGTAGTTTAAATCATAAGTATGCTTTCGAATTTCTGATTCATTCACAGTTCTGGCAGTGGTGCAGAGCCAACTATGTATCCTTAAAGAAAGACCAGATCTTTCAAGAGGCGGTGCCATAAGATGGTCTCTACCGCATGCAGAACTATGTTTTTGTCAAGGTGTCGTGGCACCGAAATATACCAAAACATGTACAGGAAAGGATGACGAGTATGGCGTTGGAGAGTTTTGGTTTGTTGATGACCCACGTCCACTTACCATGCGCCATAACTGGGAAAAGGATATACTTGATGTACTTTTGGACCGTGCTTATTGTGGTAACATGACATTTGTGTAGTACGATATAGCACTAGTAGTAATGGTAGTAGTATCTAGTAGCAGTAGTATAACAACCTCAGTGATTAACCCTAACTTACCAAACATCAAAAAACCTCATTAAATAGCATATCCAAGGGCCGGTATCCCACGTGCGAAAAAAAAAATAATTTCGCTTCTTCTTCTTTCTTTCTTCCTTCCTTATTTCCTTCCCCTCGCTATGCGAAATTAACCAGGTCTCTGCATACTTTACACACTGTCGCTGACCCCGGGCGCTGGCTACTGTACATTGCTAGTGGTCCCCATCATTAACCCCTTCGGACACGAATTTGGATAGTAATTTGTGAAAAATTAAAAAAAAAACTACCTCATCAAATAAGCAAATTAGGGCCTATGTACAAGTGTACACATTGTGACTAAGTGACGACGTTTACAATGATTTTTGGATACAATTGTACACATTATGACTAAATAATGGCACTAAAACTTGGTAACATGTGTGAA
Source organism: Amphiura filiformis (assembly GCF_039555335.1). Lineage (NCBI taxonomy): Eukaryota > Metazoa > Echinodermata > Ophiuroidea > Amphilepidida > Amphiuridae > Amphiura > Amphiura filiformis. Next base: position 769,752 of record NW_027305498.1, read on the forward strand.
GCAACAAACTTTAACCCTTTGTTTCTTTTTTCTGTTGTCTTCATACGTACGTATCTGTAGGCTCTTAACTGTCATTAATTTGGTATAAAATGCTAATAAACAGTTCTTGTCTTTTTGAGAGACCGAGAAAGACATCACACTTAATAAACTTGATTTCTGAGACTAATTTTGTTACTCCACCCTACACGATCCACTTTCGGGCCCATCACCGACCAGTTACTCCTAACTATCTCTGTAATAATAGGCCTACAGAGTGGTATTGCCAAAAATGTATCCACAGCAAATTATAAACTGAATGGAAATATTAACAAAAGAGTTTTTACTTTTGATGATATTACTTATAATGATGTACAAATTATACTAAATAACTCCAATATATTGATAAGATTAGTCACACTGTGTACAACTGAACACAATATATTTACAAGGTGAGACACACTGTGTACAATTGTACACACCATTTAAAAAAAAAATTCGACACCACATATGTTTGAAGCATTTGATCAAAAATAGTGTTCCATGTGTTCTACAGGTCTTACACTAACCCCCTAACTAGAATTTAGCTTGTCCACAATGTTATTTTATATAATATTAAAAAGGAAAAGTACCTGTCTTTTGGCAACGTGCTGTTGTGGGTGATGCCCTCTTAGATTGTGAAAAGTGATATTCATCTAGGCGATGGCGCTCTGCACTGGAGGATAGCATATGAATACACAATTGTGCACATGGTGTTTGTTTGCAGTAATAGGCTTCCCCTGGCCTACAGAGCGCAATATAAGTTCACGTGTACAATTGTACACAGTATGTACGAAGGGGGTTAAATAAAAAAATTGAAAAGTCAATATAACTTCTTGTACGGGTTACAACTGGACAAAATAGCAGTAAGTTCTTTGTCCAGGAGATTTTGAAACTATCAGTTATGTATTTCATTTGTGATCACCGACTCGATTCGGTTTTCTCAATTTTTTTTCTTCATTTTAAAAATATTGGTCAACAAAGATCAAAATTTGACTTTTATTCAATTTTGACCAAAATTTTGGATATTTTAAGGTAAATTTTTAAAACGAAGAAAAAAATTCAAAAATTTGAGAAATCTGAATCTAGTTTTGTGTCTTTAGAACACAAATATGCAAATTTCGTCAATTTGGATATTTGGAGTAAGTTGTTATGGTGGACTGAAAAAATCGTCATGGAAAATCAAATTTGGCGCTTTCCTCAGAAATTGCTCATTTTTGCAGGAATCGGCCGTGCTATTTGGGTTTCTTGCATAATTTCCTTTCTGAAAATGTATAATACTATATACTTATCATCATTATTTTTGAAGATACAATACAAAACAATGTCTAAAATTTCCAACTTTGATTGACCCTGCGTGCCACCTTTTAAGTAACTAACATTCCCCTCATTCTCTCTTTCTTGTAGACATTGATGAATGTGTCAGCTTCCCTTGTCGAAATGGAAGCTCTTGTATCGATCGAGTAAACAGCTATGCATGTCAATGTCCAAGTGGGTGGACAGGTGTACACTGTGAAGTAGATATAGATGAATGCACTTCAGGGCCGTGTGTGAATGGCACGTGCATCAATGATGTCGACCAGTATATCTGTGAATGTAACCCAGGGTGGCAGGGAACTAATTGCGACATAAGTAAGTGTTAGGTTTTGTTTAATTAACCGTCACAAACGTTAAAACGTTTGCTTTTCTGAACAATATCCACTTTCACTTTATTAACAACCGTGTTGGTGTTATAAGTTTATTCCTATGTATTTACTTGCTTTGGTCGACTCTTGTAGTCGGATACCGCATTGGCTCTCCAAACTGCTCTATTCAAAATACAACTTGATGGCTGGTCCAGTTAGTCTCGTATCCTCTGCAAATAATTTGATGTCATCCTTCTTAGGCGGACCCTCTTGCTCGCTTTCCATGTTTGGGCTGCCACCCAATTGAAGCTGCTTCCCCTTCACGCCTTGCATAGTGACTTGCAAACTTGAACCTTCTAATCATGAGTTTCTCAGCGATAGGCAATAGTTCCCCATACAGTTCTTTATTGTTGGTGTGTGTTTGCCATAAGATATCTAGTGCTTTCCGCAAGAGACGGGTGTATCAACCATCCATTGCTCTTCTCATTTAAGGGTGTTATTGTCCACGCTTCTGCCCCGTATGTTAGTACAGATTCAACGTTGGTTGTAAATAACTTGATCTTAAGTCTCTTGACAGACTCATTTTGAAGTGTGCCTTTCTGATGGTAAACCCCTTCTTACTACTGGCAGCCCATGTACCTAGATATTTGAAGTCATGCACTATTTCCAGTTAACTTCACCGCCTTTGAGGTTATCGGCTAGAATCCTGCAAAATCCAGGTATGTGATTGTGCGAGGACCACTTCCGTACTATTCCTGGACTCAAGAATGAAGCCAAGCCGCTTTTCATTGCCTTCCCTAGCATTCCTCCGAACATAGTCAATAACTGTAATAAGGAAGAATGGTGCCAGAGTGTCTCCCTGCAAAATTCCTACTTGGATCACAAAATCCTTTGTGACGCCATCAGGTGATGTGACATGAGAAACGGTTGGTACATGTATCCTATGGCAGCCACTAGCCTCTAAGGCATCCCATATGCTCCTATTATGGCAAGCATTTTCCTATGGTGGATGCCTTCTTCTTGAACTTGATGAATATAACTGCATCATTCAGAATGTTGTTAATGATTTCTTCTATTAATAAAAGTAAGTATCTCTGACACCCTAGATCTCCCAGGTTAAAAACCATTCTGATTGAATCTCATGACCGGTTCAAGGTAAGGTCGAATCCTATTAAGTAACATTCTGTTAAAAAATTTTCCTAAATCTCCACTTTTGGGGGTTGGTACGAGGTTGAGAAGTGATGCCTCATTACAGAGGTTGAACCTATACCATAAAGGTTGCGCCATTGTTGGACTTCAGGTGGAGTCCCATCATCACCAGGGCCTTTCCCCTCGGAAATGTATTCTTGGCAGCGTCATATTCTTCCTTAGTTGCTGGAAGTGTTGGAACCAAGCATTCAATCTTTCACATTGTGTGTTCCCGCATACTCCTAAGGAGCCAATTAGACATATTATTGCAACGAATATTGTTTTGCAGGATCAATTAACCCTTGTACTACTGACGTATTTTGGTACACCCTGTATTTGACGAGGATGGGGTACTAATCTATAGCTATTATCGTATGTGCAGCCTCTCAAAATTAGTAAATTCTAGCTATCAACGCACAATTGGGCATAAATTACTTTTTGTCTTGAAAAAGCGTACAAATGTTATTTCACACATAGGATTTTGGCTACCACCTTACACCATCGCGTATTAAGGTGGTAATTGTTCACAACAATCAGCGCATCAGATGGCCTTAAGCTGAGCCAAAGTAATTTTGTCACTGATTTTTATCACAAAATTATATACTCTTATAACATTAGCTTTTCTATCTGTCATCCAGTAAGCTGAATGTTATTTTATGTTCCGTAAATTTCAGACACAGATGAGTGTGCAAGTAACCCATGCTTGAATAGTGGGACCTGTGTTGATCACCTTAATCAATATGAATGTATGTGTGCTCCTGGTTGGGAGGGCAACAACTGTCAACTAGGTCAGTACATACTACGGTATAACATAGTTAAATTTTCTTTACCGGGTTATTTATCTGAACATTATGTAAATCACTTTTGTTATATAGACTTAAAATGCAGTTCAACTGATTTGTATCATAAAATTATTTATAATAATTAGCTTTTTTCTATCTGTTATGTGTCATCCAGTTATATGAATGGGATTTTATATTCCATTGACTTTTTTTTTAAATCTCAGACACAGATGAGTGTGCAAGTAACCCTTGCTTGAATTCCGGTACCTGTGTTGATCAACTTAATCAATATGAATGTATGTGTGCTCCTGGTTGGGAGGGCGACAACTGTCAACAAGGTCAGTACACACTACGGTATTACCTGGTTAAATTCTCTTTACCGGTTGTTTTATCTGTAATTATGTCAAACACTTCGGTTATAGACTTTAATTGCAGTCCAACTGCTATAATTCTGGCTTTTTCTATATGTTGTATCATGGAGGTATATAAATAAATGGAGAATGATCTAGCCAAGCATCTTTTGTACTACGTTGGTTATGACCAATTATTGTTTAATAGGCAATTTCAGGGGATATTGATTATGCTAAGCTGATTACATTGTTAAGTCTGTTTCACTGGTCATTTATTTCAATGGGGTGCTAAATGCAGTTACTTATAATGTTTATTGAAAGTGCTCATGTTTCAGAAAATTTAATATTAAAATGTCATTTTCGCCAAAAAATTGCATTGAAATCGGTCGTTTTGAATAAAATAAACACCCTATCTGTAGGCCTATACCTGTTATATTGTGACCCCCTACATTTTGGTCATGATTCTTGAAAAATTAAATTAGGCTATGACCCCTATTTTTCTTTCCAAAAGTTATGACCCCCTGTATAGGCCTATTTGGAACCCCCCTCCAAAGAAAATGATGGCCCCTAATAATATTAATAATCATTTAGGCCTAAATACTGATAATTATTTATTATAAAATGAGAAGTGTAATGATTATGAAAAGATTTTAGCTGAATTCCGAAGTACTTCCGGTAAATTTTACTCAATTGGCCCAAATTGGCCCAACATAATTTTTTCACAATCGGAAGGTAAAAACGTTTTGCTTTCATTTGCACTATATTTGAACTCCCTCAGACCCCCTTAAAAGCTTAATATATGAACATGAAAACTAAGTATATTGGTCAAGTTACGGCACAACTAGTGTTGAAAACAGTTTCATAACTTGAGAACAGAACATCCAAATTTCATCAGGTTTTCGCACAATCATACATTGAAACTATAAGCTATCAAAACTGGCGACTTTGAACAGCTAATTGACTAGCTGACGTCATTATACAGTCTCTTTTACAAGCCTTCCGGTACGGGTCAATGTAGGGTCAATTCCTATGAGGAAATTTTGGGAGTGACGATCAATGAACCATGGTAGAGTCTCATAACCATCGTGGAGATCAATAGCTTGGCTGAAGTGGCTAGTCATTCAAGTTTGGTGACTCATTGAATAGAGGTAATCGGATAATCTCCACTTAAGAGATTAGAATTCTGGCGATCATTCTCCATTTATTTATATACCTCCATGGTTGTATGTCATCCAGTTAGGTGAATGTTATTTTATTTTCCATTGATTGGTTTTTTAATTTCAGACACAGATGAGTGTGCAAGTAACCCTTGCTTGAATTCAGGTACCTGTGTTGATCAACTTAATCAATATGAATGCATGTGTGCTCCTGGTTGGGATGGCAGCAACTGTCAAGAAGGTACAGGGTATAACCTGGTTCTTTACCGGGTGTTACATGTTAAACACTTTGGTTATAGTCTATAAATCCAGGCGAAATGATTTGTATCATAAAATAATCTATACTATTAGCATTTTCTAAATGTTATGCGTCATCCAGTAAAGTGAATGGTGTTTTATATTCCATTGATTTTTGTTTAAATTTCAGACACAGATGAGTGTGCAAGTAACCCTTGCTGGAATTCCGGGACATGTGTTGATCAACTTAATCAATATGAATGCATGTGTGCTCCTGGTTGGGATGGCAGCAACTGTCAAGAAGGTACAGGGTATAACCTGGTTCTTTACCGGGTGTTACATGTTAAACACTTTGGTTATAGTCTATAAATCCAGGCGAAATGATTTGTATCATAAAATAATCTATACTATTAGCATTTTCTAAATGTTATGCGTCATCCAGTAAAGTGAATGGTGTTTTATATTCCATTGATTTTGTTTAAATTTCAGACACAGATGAGTGTGCAAGTAACCCTTGCTGGAATTCCGGGACATGTGTTGATCAACTTAATCAATATGAATGCCAGTGTGCTCCTGGATGGGAGGGCGACAACTGTCAACAAGGTTAGTACACACTGGGGTATACAATGTAACCTTTTCTTTACCGGGTGTTACTTATGTACAATGTGTCGAACACTTTGGTTATAGACTTAAAATGCAGTCCAACTAATTTGTATCATAAAATTATCTATAACATTGGTTTTCCAATTCTGTTATGTGTATATTAACTTTTATAAATTTCAGACACAGATGAGTGTGCAAGTAACCCTTGCTTGAATTCCGGGACCTGTGTTGATCAACCAAATCAATACGAATGCACATGTGCTCCTGGTTGGGAGGGCGACAACTGTCAACAAGGTCAGTACACACTAGGGTATACAATGTAAACTGGTTAACTTTTCTTTACCGGGTGTTACTTATGTACATTGTGTCGAACACTTTGGTTATAGACTTAAAATGCAGTCCAACTAATTTGTATCATAAAATTATCTGTAATATTGGTTTTCCAATTCTGTTATGTGTATATTAACTTTTTAAAATCTCAGACACAGATGAGTGTGCAAGTAACCCTTGCTTGAATTCCGGGACCTGTGTTGATCAACCAAATCAATACGAATGCACATGTGCTCCTGGTTGGGAGGGCGACAAGTGTCAACAAGGTCAGTACACACTACGGTATAACCCAGTTAAATTGTCTTTACCGGGTGTTTTATCTGTACATTATGTAAATCACTTTGTTTAGACTTTAGATGCAGTCCAACTGATTTGTTTCATGAAATTATCTATAATATTTTAGCCTTTTTATATCTGTTAGGTGTCATTCAGTTAGGTGAATGGTATTTTATGTTCCATTGTTTTTTGGTTGTTTTTAAATTTCAGACATAGATGAGTGTGCAAGTAACCCTTGCTTGAATTCTGGGACCTGTGTTGATCAACTTAATCAATATGAATGCATGTGTGCTCCTGGTTGGGAGGGCAACAACTGTCAGCAAGGTCAGTACACACCAGGGTATAAATTGGTTAAAATTTCTTTGCCGGGTGTTTTATCTGTACATTATGTAAATCACTTTGGTTATTGTATTAAAATGCAGTCCAACTGATTTGTATCATAAATTATCTATATATATACTTCTAGTGCCCGTTTCTATTCATCGTTATGTATTCTTCTCCCGTGCATTATTTTTCGCGAACTACTTCGCGTGCAGGTTTATATAAACCTGCACGCTAAACAATACATTATCTAAAACCCGCACGCTAAACAATAGATTTTAGATAATACGTGCACGCTCAAATACTAGAAATACTATTTTCACATTACTATATAACTTATATAACTATGTTCGATATATATACCACCAAAAAAGTACAAATATACATTCTGTGGTGTTAAAATAGTTATAGGGTATGGTATTTTTTCATGCGCACTTTGTAAATCATAGGTTACAACCTGTTCTATTTTGCAACTATCATTGCCATAAATTATGATTAATGAACTCAAATAAATCAAACATCAAATGAGAATAATCGAGCTTCTATTAATTAAAAAGGGCTAAAAACAGGTGGATCATAATTATACAAGATGACACCATTAGAAAATATTCATCATTTTACAAATGAATTACATGTAGGCCTATATCTAAGATAACATAAACACGCCCGGGAAACACACACTAGCGTATAACATCATGATCATGCTGTATAATACTGAACAAATTGAAAAATTCCACTGTCGTGTGTTTTAACAATATTAGTAGATTTTAAAGTTCAAATTGTAGAACTATAAAGTCCAGTTGATATTGATATAAGTTTATTCTCTCATCTCCATTCACCGTAGTACTACATGTAGTGGGACGTCAAAATCGATTGTGTCCAGGTCAGCTGCTTCAGTGCTCTCTGTGTTCAGAACCACGATATTAAATGATCACAACATAAAGTCAATTGGTTACAAACCATGCGTGAATAAGTTACTAAAGTATGACGTATGGCGCAATCGATACCATTGATAGCTAACTTATACAGTGATTGATTTTCTTGACCAGTTACTAGTAAATGCTACCTGGTCAATGACCTGACGGTGTTTTTAAAATTTAAGATATTTGACCTAATATTCAAACTAATAATTATTATAATGAATGCATCAATTAATATTGCCTATTGTTTTAATACACTCAAAGTATATGACGGATAATGTACTCGTGCAAATGCATTCGTCAAGATAATCGCACTTGCCATGGAGTTATTGCATTTAGCTATCGAGCCTATCGGCTCTCGAGCTAAATGCAATAACTCCACTGCGCGTGCGATTATCTTGACGAATGCATTGCACTCAGTTCATTATCCTTATCATAATATTAGTTTTGCCAATCTGTTATGTGTCATCCAGTTAGGTGAATGGTATATGTTCCATTGACTTTTTTTTAAATTTCAGACACAGATGAGTGTGCAAGTAACCCTTGCTTGAATTCCGGGACCTGTAATGATCAACTTAATCTATATCAATGTATGTGTGCTCCTGGTTGGGAGGGCAACAACTGTCAACAAGGTCAGTACACACTACAGTATAAGATGGTTAAATTTTCTTTACCGGTTGTTTTATCTGTACATTATGTCAAACACTTTGGTTATATATAGACTTTAATTGCAGTCCAACTGGTTTATATCATTATCTATAATATTGGTTTTCCAATTCTGTTATGTGTCATCCAGTTAGTTGAATCGTAATTATGTTCCATTGATTTGTCTTTCTTAATTTCAGACACAGATGAGTGTGCAAGTAACCCTTGCTTGAATTCCGGGACCTGTGTTGATCAACCTAATCAATATGAATGTATGTGTGCACCTGGTTGGGAGGGCAACATCTGTCAACAAGGTTAGTAAACACTAGGGTATAACCTGGTTAACTTTTCTTTACCGGGTGTTACATCAGTACACTATGTCAAACACGTTGGTTATATAGACTTTAAATGCAGTCCAACTGATTTATATCATAAAATTATTTATACTATTAGCTTTGTATGTCTGTTATTTGTCATCCAGTTAAATGAATGGTACTTATGTTCCATTGATTTTTCTTTTTTAAATTTTAGACACAGATGAGTGTGCAAGTAACCCTTGCTTGAATTCTGGGACATGTGTTGATCAACTTAATCAATATGAATGTATGTGTGCTCCTGGTTGGGAGGGCGACAACTGTCAACAAGGTAGGTACACACTAGGGTATAACCAGCTTTAATTTTCTTTGCCGGGTGTCAACAAGGTCAGTACATAATAGGATATAACCTTTCTGTGTTTCTCAAGCCGTATACCGAATTTCCTCTCATTTTTCCCGATGTAAGATCGATTACAATTCATACAGGGGATCTTGTAAACAGTCTGGGTCACGTTTGTCTTTCGAATGAACTAGTTCCCTTCGGAGCATGTCGTGCGGCTTCATTGCTGTAGAGATACTTTTGTAGTAATACTTTTTTATCATTCTTGACATCCTATGTGACTCCTGTCACATAGGTAGCAAGACAATACCTCTGCTTCGGGTGCTGACATCAGTCTTTTAGCCGGTTTCTTTGGCTTGGCGCTTTGCAACTGGTCTTAACTTTCTCAAAAGACCATTTAGGGTAACTGTATATGTTTGGAGCGCTTCTTGGATTTTCTTTTCCTCTTCACCTTTGCCCTCCTGTTCCTGTTGTATAAAAAGCGTATCACCCCAGTTTCTGATGTAAAGGATGGTATGAATGGTACTTGAGGTATTGGTCGGTATGCGTAGGATGGATAAAGGAGGCTATAGAAATTAGAAATAGGATTGACACCACCATGAATAGAGATGGCGGACAGTATCAGTTATCTCACATTTCTGATGAGTTTCTAAAACAGGGAAAAAAATACCCAGATAGAAAATTAACCGGCAACACCAAGACCGGTGCTGGAGATACATCTAGCGTCGGTTGCCAGTAGGACTCACCCATCATCAAGTGATGACAAAGGCAAAAGTGTTGCTAAAACGTACACAAGTAAGTGCAATTTCTGGAGCAGATACAACGAACTTTGTTTACTAAGTTTTCTCCACCGATCCTGATGTATTTGTTCAACCATGATTTCTTGTTAAATTACAGACATAGATGAGTGTGCAAGTAACCCTTGCTTGAGTTCGGAGATCTGTGTTGATCAACTTAATCAATATGAATGCATGTGTCCTCCTGGTTGGGATGGTAACGACTGTCAACAAGGTAGGTACACACTAGGGTATAACCTGCTTAACTTTTCTCTGTCGGCTATGATATCTGTACATTTTGTCAAACACTTTGGTTATAGACTTTAGATGCAGTCCATTTGATTTGTATCATAAAATTATCTATAATATTAGCTTTTTTTTATCTGTTATGTGTCATCTAGTTGTGGTGAATGGTATTTTTGTTCCAGTGATTTTTCTTTTTTAAATTTCAGACATCGATGAGTGTGCAAGTAACCCTTGCTTGAATTCCGGGACCTGTGTTGATCAAGTTAATCAATATGAATGTACGTGCGCTCTTGGTTGGGAGGGCAACAACTGCCAACAAGGTAGGCACACACTAGGGTTCAACCTGCTTTAATTTTCTTTACCGGGTGTTATACTATGTCACGAACTTTGGTTATATACCCTTTAAATGCAGTCCAACTGATTTGTATTATAAAATTATCTGTAATAACAAAAAAAATTTTCATATTAGACTTTCAAAAATCTATTTTTTTTCAATTGAGCACAATCTGGCAGTTGATGTTGTTGTTGCAAACTGTGCGCGCAGTAATAAAACAATAATTTGTTTTAAATATTTTGTTTTTCTGATGACTTGCAGTTAATGTAAGATTTTTATTTGTGTGGCTATAGTGTAAATGATGATGATGACGACGACGATGATGATGATGATGATGATGATGATGATGATGATGGTGATGATGATGATGGTGTAGATGATGATGATGATGATGATTATGATGATGGTGTTGTTGTTGTTGTTGTTGTTGTTGTTGTTGATGATGATGATGATGATGATGATGATGATGATGATGATGATGATGATGATGATGATGAGTCGTGATGGTGACGATGATGGCAGTGATGAAGGATTTAATTTAGTAATAAATTTTCAACCCCCTCCGCACCCACCCAGTCAATGTTGTTTTGATACTGAGACAGGAACGGACAATTGGTCTAGTATTGGCTCCAACATTGCTTTGGGGGGGGGGGGGGGCTGCAAGCAATATGAAACATTAATGTTTGCCTCTCATGTTACTTGCAATGTGTAAACAAAGAGCACGTTTCTATGGTATCAGTCACAGCAGAGAAGATGTAACCTGTTTACTTCTCATGTATATGTTTTTGCTTAACACGTGTGCTATGACGTGACCCAAAAAATACATCATCTCCAAATACACAGTTCAGTGACCTCGAGGCCTCCATTCAACAAGAAAGTTAACCTGTTGTTATAGAAGATCATGCATTTATACCAAATACACTCAGAGGTCAATATATGAGTGCACAAACATTATAGGGTCAACAAACTGTGTCTTTATAATCCGAACAACATGTGACATATTTTTTTAAAGGCCAAATCGACTTTTACAATGTTTATTGAAGAGATAACATATGCATAATCTCAGTTTGCGAGTAGATAAGAGGTCAAATTTTTCCATGTTAAAAATAGAATTACATGCTAGGCATGTTTGTTACTCTTTTCGTTTGTGTATTAATCATCATCATCATCATCATCATCATCATCATCATCATCATCGTCAACGTCATCATTATCATCTTTGATTTAATTTGTTCATCATCATCATTATCATCATCATCATCATCATCATCATCATCATCATCATCATCATCATCATCGTCGTCATCGTCATCATTATCATCATCATCGTCGTCGTCGTCATCACCATCATATCATCATCATTACCGGACTACTAGCCACAAACCCATACCAAGGAAAATAAAATATCAATTTTGCTGCAAGCCCTCAGAGAAAATTAATATACAAATATTTAAAATCATGTTTTATTACAACGTATCTAATAGTAATAGGAATTTACACACAACCATGACAACTGCTAAATTAAGCTGAAATGAAGAAAATATAGACTATAAAAAAGTCTATAATGAAAATAAATGTTGTTAAATATTAACTTTTCTATCTGTTCTGTGTCATCCAGTTAGGTGTATGTGTGCATTTCATTTATATATACAAGTGATGATGCCTAGTGCTGTCCAAACATAGTATTATATAACATTAATTTAAAGCTCAAATACTTTATGCAACTCTGGTATGAAGTTCAAATTGAATAGTGTGTGCAAGTAATGTGGCGAATGAGTTAAGTTTCCTTAAGGGTAGACGAGGTATTGTTGGTCGAAGCAACCTAAAATCGATTTTCATTATCTAGATCAATATATTATTGAAAAATAACACCTTGATGTTTTGCAAAAGTTCATTCTACAAATCGTATACTTTGCAAACTTGCTTAATTTATTGTTTTTAATGAGTTATGTACGTTTTACAAAAGTGTTGTTGTTTCAGCCCTCTTTACAACATAACTCAAGAACCGCAGCACCTATAAAAGTATATCTGTGATATTTTAATTCTTCTACACAATCGCTATGAATTGAGCAATGCAGTTTTTGCCAAAGCTCACTACCATTCGTACGATGCTGTGAACTACCAAATCACAACAGTTTAAAATAATTAATAACCTTAATGAAGGTTGACTCAAGAGACAAACTTTGAAACAGACTTATATACATTTACCTAAATAACCTAAAGAGAAACAAGTTCTTGGAGCGCTTTTTCGAACAATTAGTGAATCAAAAATATCATAATACTTTATCTATATGCAATTAACGTTGGTTCTTCAATTTTGGTCAAGCAATTCTCAATAATAATCATCATTTATAAACATTCAGTCTAATTAATCCAAACATTTTAAAAATGTCTGCCCAAGCGCCTATCTAAATATAAATGCATGAAGGCTGTCCGAATAGGATAAAACATAGTATTAGTTTAGCATATTAATAAATCCAAAATAATTTATGCAACTCTGGTATGAATATTAGATTAAATAGATATGTGTGTGTGCTTGTGCAAGTACTTGGACACGTGAATTAAGAAAGTAATTGGAGGGAGAAACAGGTTGTTGGGGAGGTTTTTTTTTTTTTCATATACTTAGTGAATAAAAATATCAATATACAGTAAGCCAAAAAATTAAGGTACCAGTTGTGTTCACCCCTGCATGTCCTAAACAAAGGCAAATATGTCAAAATTAAAAGAAGCCGCTAATACTTGAACTCATTAGCTCTGATTCAAGACCTTATTTGTTGAAATTGGTTGAGAATTAAAGAAACGGTGATCTAAAACTTACTGAAGAGACGAAATCAAAAGTTGCACTTTTGTGTTGTAATCAATGAAAGCATGACGCTAGTTTGAACGTGCTAATCAATGGAAGCACGACGCTAGTTCCCTTGTTCGCGAACACTTTGTGTACAAATCAATATCGCATGCAATGGAGGAAACTGCAGCTTTTAACTTGGCACCTTCCTTGGGGTTTTGGATCGTCGTGCCTTTATTTCTTTAAAATTTCAACGAATGAGGTCTTAAATTCGAGCTTAAAGATGCAGCTATTGGCTGCTGGTTCCAATTATGACATATCTGTCTTTGTTTAGGATATACAGGGGTAAACATAACTGGTACCTTAATTTTTGGCTTACTGTATTTTATCTATATGGAATTAACATGAACATTTGGCTGAGCCATCTGCAATAATAGTCATCATACAATGCAATCATATGTCTGCCCACTCGATCACCAACTATACCATGAGCTTATCTCTGGTGAAGAATATCTTCGCAGACTCTGGTTAGGGTTTTTATCTCAAAATTGATTTTATAATTGCACTTTATCAAATAAGATTGTTTGTATATATTTTTAATTTAAGGTTAAACAATTAAAGATCTGAGCACAAGAAGACCGTAAGTCCACTTGACCCCTCAACATGTATACACTAAAGTTACGTATAGCTTCTTAAGGTTTTATAATGTTTAATACATGTTCCAGGGTGAAAACATCATGAAATGTTGTGACAGATTTGTTTTGGCCCTTGAACATGTATAAAACATTATTAAACTATACGAATCTATACGCAACTGTAGTGTAAACATGTTGAGGGGCCAAGTGGACTTACGGTCGCTCGTCTTCACATGTTTTTGGCAAATACTCTATATTGATATAAGATGAGATGCGTTTGTTATTCTGATTTAATAAAACCATCAAGCTGGAGTCAAATATCATGCATTGGTAATTTGGGCAAAAACGTGATTGTTGGCAAAAAAACGTCTATTCTTCTAAAGATTAAATGGTGTAACTTGGACATTGACATGAGATCAAAGAAACTTCAAAGGCCGGACTTGATCAATTGTAATGCATGCGATTATATTTCATATGATGCATGTAATCAAAAGTCACATGAAGGTCATTGCCTCTTTTACGTTTAGGTACTTTATTCTCCATATCATCTACAAAATACAATAAAAATACAGAACAAAGACAAGCATAAGATGACCAAAAGACAAAGGAGACCAAAAGCTGTCATCTCCGACTTCATGCAAACGAAATTGAAAATAACAAATCATAAATGTTTCATGAAAATAATAAATATTATGTCAAAGATTATTTCAAGACCATCAAAGGCCAAACATCTTGCGCTAAACGGCACAACTGGACTCCAGGTCTATGACCACTGCGAAATCTTATCTTCATTTTTACACAGCCGTGACGTTAGTCACGGCTGTGTCTTTTTTCTTACAGGATCTTCTTCTTTCTGTCAACCATTACATTTGCTCTAGCACTCACATGCTTACATCGATTTTGACCTAACTTGGTCACAATGATCAATGACCATGCCCCTACATGTCACATGAAACTCGCGGGGTCAAAGGTCACGCAGGGGTCAAAACGTGATTTCAACTAAAATGCATCTTCTCCTACAACTTACGTAGGACAGCGACCCCACTTGCACACATGCATTGTTATTACCCAGTGTCTATGTGGTGTACACAGATTTGTGGTCAAAGGTCATTAAGGGGTCACTTCCGGTATAAAACGAAAAACCTTCAAAAAATTTTATTAGCAAAGTAAAACATAGCAGAGTAACGGTATGTTCACATATGATCTGCAGTTACCCAATGTATATGTGGTATTTTTTTTATTTGGGGTCAAAGCTCATTAAGGGGTCACTTCCGGTATAAAAAGAAATACCTTTAAAATGCATCTTCTTCCACAAATTATGTGGGACAGAGACGCCACTTGCACACATGCATTGTTATTACCCAGTGTATATGGGGTGTACACAGATTTGGGGTCAAAGGTCATTAAGGGGTCACTTCCGGTATAAAACGAAATACCTTCAAAAATTTTTATTAGCTAAGTAAAACATTGGACAGTAACGGTATGTTCACACATGATCTGCAGTCACCCAATGTATATGTGGTATTTTTTATTTGGGGTCAAATCTCATTAAGGGTCACTTCCGGTATAAATACTTTTAAAATGCATCTTCTTCCATAGATTATGTAGGACAGTGACGCCACTTGCACACATGCATTGTTATTACCCAGTGTCTATGGGGTGTACACAGATTTGGGGTCAAAGGTCATTAAGGGTCTCTTCCGGTATAAAACGAAAAACCTTTAAGATGCTTCTTCTTCCACAAATTACGTAGGACAGTGACGCTACTTGCACACATGCATTGTTATAACACAGTGTCTATATGGTGTGCACACATTTGGGGTCAAAGGTCAGTAAGGGGTCACTTCAGGTATAAAACGATATACCTTCAAAATGCACCTTCTGCCACAAAAAGCATAGCAAAGTGATGCCACGTGGACACGTGCATTGACATTAGCCAATGTCTATGGGGTTTTCATATATTTTGAGGTCAAAGGTGATTAAGGGGTCACAACACGGCTGTGTTTGTGGTCT
This sequence comes from Amphiura filiformis, assembly GCF_039555335.1. Lineage (NCBI taxonomy): Eukaryota > Metazoa > Echinodermata > Ophiuroidea > Amphilepidida > Amphiuridae > Amphiura > Amphiura filiformis. The sequence goes on from NW_027305498.1 coordinate 785,644, forward strand.
TAGACCACAGCTAAGTCTAGTTGTATCTTTGTTTGACAGAACTGGAATCATGCGTTGGACATTGTGGTTCCTCTGCTGGTGGATGCTATTGTGACACCGTATGTCAAGGCGCGAATGACTGTTGCTACGATTACAGCAATGTCTGCGGTTAGCTACTGTACCTTCGCGACACAATAATTGTTCTCTGGTTTGTCTATGTTTGTTGTTAGTCACCTTGCTTGAGGGAACAAACTAAACGATCGATGACGTCTTAAAAATGAAACTATTTTCGTTTAGGGGGGAGGAGGTAAAAATACTCGATTACGTTTGTAAATAAACATCGTTCTGATGAAGATTTACCTATGACAATACTGATCTTAAAATAACTAATGAATACTGTTACTTGGGTGTTATTTTCACACCATCAGGTTCATTTCAAAATGTTATGGTTAAGCTGAAAGATAAAGCGTTAAAAGCATATTTTAAAGTTCGTGAAAACCTTTATAGCAAATCTTATAAGTGCAGCTCTACATTATTCCGTACTCTCATTCAACCAATCATAAGTTACGGCAGTGAAATATGGGCGCTTTATTTATGTAAAAACATTAATGATACTAATTTTGTAAATATTTTTGATCAGCCTCCTGGCGAAAATGTACATATAAAATTTTGTAAAATAATACTGGGTGTTCATAAGATAGTTACAAATAATGCTGTACGTGGAGAATTGGGAAGTTACCGCATTCTCATTTCTATGATTGCTTTAGCTATAAAATATTGGTGGAAACTTAATTTAAACTGCATGTTAGGTTCAACCTCTCTTGTAACAAATGCTCTGACTGATAACAGGAAACTAAACACCTTTTCTTGGTCCACCGGCATTAACAATGTTTTGAAACTGATTGATAAATACGACATATGGAATAGACCTTCCATGATTAATAAGGCTAATTTTAACACATTAATTGTAGATAGTCTAAAAACTGTTTATAATAGTTTATGGTTAAATGTTATAAAAAACCATCAGACTAAACTTCGAACTTACTGTCAATTCAAACGTTCACTTTCATTAGAAAATTATGTTACATTATGAAAACGTAAGATCTACTTTTTGTAAATTAAGAATTAGTTGTCATAAATTAAGGATTGAAATGGATAGATATGTTTCACCTAAATTGTCTCCAGAACGGAGAAGCTGTAAATATTGTAATCTCAATGAAATTGAGGATGAATTTCACTTCATTATGAAATGTTCCTTATATAACGATATCCGCAATAGATTTATGACGTTAATACAGGGTGTTCCAAAAAAAAGAGGCCCCTCGTTGCGCCTTTTTTCTCCTATTTCTGAAACGTTGATCAAATATATTTTGGTATGTAAAAAAACCTTGAGTCGTTAGCTTTAATAAACCAAAACAATTATATCAATCGGCTCACAACTTTTGAAGATATGCTCTTTTAAAGAAATGTACCCGTTTTTCACTCTGTCCACGGAGAAGGTTTGGCTACTTCAAAGATTGAAAAGGAGTACACATACCATGCATGAATATCAAACATTCCTCAATTATAACTTTATAAAATAACTTTATTTATGGAATGGGCTTTATCGTGGGTTTTTAAGCAATGGATTTTGTTAATAGTGTCATTAATTTGTGGGTAAAATGGATGCCGAATTGCTTTACTTGCAATTACTTATTTTTTCTTGGTTATTTATGCCTTCTTGTTTTATTATGTTTCTTACTTTTTTTTTATTTATTTACAACATAAGTCATTTCTCTTTTTAGGATAAAAGGTAGCCCTAAAAGGCTGTTTGGTTTGTCTTTGGTTCTTCTGAAGTGAGTTTACTGTGCTGCTCTGCCCTCTACCTGGTTGCCTCCTTGGCGAATACAGGTTTCAGCCCTGATCCTCATTGCATCAATTGCGTTGCGTACCATCCTTGTGCGCCGGATACTTGCGAATGCATTCAGTAAAACGTTTGCGAAGATCTTGGATTTTGCCACAAAGAAAAAAATCAAGTGGTGTGAGGTCTGGTGATCGTGCAGGCCACTCCACAGCATGAGCCATCCCAACCACTCTGTTTGCTATCCGTGGACAGAGTAAAAAACGGGTACTTTTATTCAAAAGGGCATATCTTCAAAAGTTGTGAGCCGATTGAAACAATTGTCTTGGTTTATTAAAGCTTTATGGTTTACGATTTATGGTTTCTTTACATACCAAAATATATTTAATCAACTTTTCAGAAATAGGAGAAAAAGAGGGCGCAATGAGGGGCCTCTTTTTTTTTTTTGGGGGACACCCTGTAGATGATATTTTTGTTACAAACAATTCAACTGAAAATTATAAGTTTCTTCTTATAATGGGTGCCAATGATTTTGACACCACCAATGCAGTTGCCAATTTCATTTATACTGCATTTGAAAAACGGGATTTAAATAATAGACATATACCTAGTTAATTTATATTATATTCTTTATAGTTGTAAATGTTATTGTTCGTGTACTTTATTTGTATTATATATATTATTATATATGTTTTGACCATATCTTGTTGTAAGATGAATGTCAATAAAATCTGAATCTAAATCTATATACTAGTTCACCCGTAGCTGTAAAAGATAGCTGTGAGAGCAACTGATAGAGCACCGGCAGCATGATATAGTTATGCTGTTTGACCCCCGAGGACCTCTATATAACTTTTGACCCTAAATGACCTCTGTTTGCAGTGGCGTACCGTGGCCGCCCTTTCCCCGGGGGGCTGAAGAAAATCCAATTTTGCCGCCCCTTCCTCAACAGCCCGAAAAGGTTGCCCCATTTTTTTACGGTCGTTTGAAAAAGTGAAGAGCAAAAAAAAAAAAAAAAAAAGGATTCATGGTACAAAATGAACATTGAGTCGGCAAATCCTGGTACGCCTCTGTCTCACGCCACCAATTATACCAAAATGTCTTGGGGGGCCTTTCTTTTTTGGAACCGTTTATGAGTGTGATAGTTATTACAGTGGGTTGTTCCACTTGTCGAGTGAAACGGGACAACACACCTGATAAACAGAGATTTTAAACAGTTCTCTCAACAAAATGTTTGACTTACTTGATATTTCATCCCACATCCATGGGATTTCATCAGAAAGTGAGGTGGAGCGGTAAACACTTAGTCATGTGACCCACGGGGTAACCCGCGGTCACATGACTTGATGATCGGTGTGTAGATGCCAGATAGCACATGTCTCCCTTTGTCTTGATTGAGGTCGGGGTCCAAGGCAGCTATGTAGTACGCTTCCTTGATGCCCATCTGAAGCCATCTTGAGTCGGAGTCGAGGACTTTGGCATTGTCCGTATTACATTCGTGTCCTTCAGAAGTGAGGTGAGCCCCTACAGGGGAAGAAGGTCTTTTGTGTTCAGTGAGGCGCTTGCGAAGCGGTCTTTCAGTTTCGCCTACATACTGGGACTCACAGTTGTTACAAGTGATACCATATATAACACACGACCGGTCGCACTTCTTGGGCTTATCCTTACGAGCCACCAGCATACTTCTGATGGTGTTGGTGGGCTTGACATGAACTTGAACGCCAGCTTTGCGTATGGTACGACTAAGTCCTTCGGTGACACCCTGTATGTAGGGGATGGTGATACTGCCTACCGGGGCGGTGTAATCCGGCCTTCTGGGTTTGGGAGTGATCTTATTACTCGCGAGCGAGTTCCAGACCTGCTTAGTGTACCCACAAATTGAGAGTGACTGTTGGATGTAATCTAGTTCCTTATTCAGAGTTTCATTGTCAGAAGAGATGGTGTGAGCGCGATGTTTTAGAGTACGAATGACTCCCAGCTTGTGTTGAAGTGGTTGGTTGCTGTCAAAATGGAGGTACTGGTCTGTATGAGTACTTTTGCGATACACGCTAAAGCTTTAAACTCCCATTCTCGTTCTTGTGAATCAATGTGTCCAACATAGCAATGCGAGAGTCTTGTTCATGTTCAACTGTGAATTTGATCGCTGGGTGAATCGAGTTCAGGTGTCAACAACCGATCTCTTGAGTATCACCATGGTATCATCGACATAGCGACCATAGAACACAGGAGGAGTGCGGAATGATGACAGCGCCAGTTCTTCAAAATGTTCCATGAAAAGGTTGGCGATGATGGGGCTAACAGGAGACCCCATCGCAGCGCCCTCACATTGCGAGTAGAATGCGCCATTATGGATGAAATATGTGGTCTTGAGGCACACACCCAAGTCCGAAATCTGTTGCGGCGTCAAACTAGTGCGTTCAGGCAATGAGATATCATTCGTTAACAGATCATGAATAATACGAAGGCTTTCGTCAACGGGCACACTAGTAAAAAGAGCGGTAACGTCGTACGATAGCAGACACTCATCATCACCGACAATAATGTTAGAAAGTTTGTCAACAAGATCAGCACTGTTCTTCAAGTGCCTGTCAGTTTTTCCTACTAAAGGAGCGAGGAGGTCCGCCACGTATTTAGCAGAGTTGTACGTGATAGAGCCACAGCTGGCAACAATTGGGCGAAGGGGGCACGAATCCTTGTGGATCTTGAGCAATCCGTAAAATTTCGGTACATCAGACGAAGTTGGATACAGTCTACGGTACGTGGGTATATTGATAGCACCACTGTCTCTCACAGTAACACATTAACAAGTTGTTTGCTGTACGAGGAAGTAGGGTCTCGTTTCAGCGGAGTGTAGGTCTTCGAATCACCCAAAAGTTCTTGTGATTTCTCTAAATAAGTCTTTTTGTTAAGAATCACCGTAGCTCTCCCTTTGTCAGCAGGAAGCACGAGAATTGAATTGTCAGACTTAAGATCACGAAGGGCAGCTCTCTCTTCCCTAGAAATATTACTTTTAGGGAGTTTACAATCTTTGATGATGCGCACACAGTCCGATCTGAGCTGGGTGGAGGTGTCAGAATTGGCACCCAATGCGTGACATGCTGTTTGTGTTTCTACACATAATTATATAGGCCTATACAACAGATATTCAAGTTCACCACGTAAACTTGTATGGCTCAAAATTCGGACCGCTCGCCATTAAGTTTACTGATTTCTATGTTTTGAAATTTGTTGACGTTTTAATGATCCCCGATTTCCGGTCGATTATTTTATCTGTGTCACGTCACGGGAATGACGCTGGTGGGTACCAGCCAAACTTCAGAAAAAAAAAAAAAAACATGATCGCCGATATTACGTTGTGATATGGGACTTACATAGGATACACAGAGATATTTCTTGCCAAAATGTGACCATTTCTAGACAAGTTGGCCCTACTTTGTCTGCGTTATGTGAAAAAGGACAGTCTTAAGTAAGTATACGTGCAACGCTTTTGATGTTTTGATGTTTTGGGAGACTGTGAGGGATCCGAACAAAAAAAAATGATGGAGCCTATTCTTGACTGTAATATTCCTTCAACACGCTGCCGTACGGTAACAGTCTTATACGATGGACAGATAGTATCAGTTTGTGAATGAGGACATCGTATAAGTTCCTTGTACTACAGATATTCGTTAATACGTCATAGTTTTTGACAGGCTAGCGTCAGAAACCCGGAATTGTCAAAATTCCGGAATTTCGACAATTCCATTATTCTGACATAGGCGTATAGTTCCCGGAGGATAAATCCCCCAATATTCTGCCAGGGAATGGTCAATACATCACCCCCCATGTTAACGCCTGAATGTGGGTTTATGACCAAATTAACCTCCTATATTTGGCCATTTTAGCCCCCAAATTACCAATTTCTGTGCGCTTCGCGCGAATTGATTCACCATATATTCCACCAGTTAAGCTTAAATTATGGCAAATTGTTCGCGCGCTTCGACTTATCCTGTCGTCAAAAGGTGCTGGATTCACTATGTTTTTTTTTCAACCTCACCCCTCTCCCATGTCAAAAAGAAATATACGCAAATGGATTCTGATGCAGCACTCATTCTAAAAAATCCATTGAAAGATATATTATTTCTTCAGCTTAAATACGTATATTTTGCAACACTATAGGCTTAAGCCCGGTTCCAAGTGTTTACCACGGCTTAAGATAGTATGTAGAGCCTCACAATAAATTAACAAAGTTAAGCAAAATTAAACACATAAAACTCATAAACACTTAAAGATAAACACATCAAAGTATTTATATACACATAAACTAACACCATGTTTATGGACTAAATATCTATCATTAGTTCATAACCTGGCTTTAACTTTGTTTTACAACGTAATATTGAAGTGCTTCAATAAGTGTTTAACAAGCTTCATATTTTTCGCCAGCCCATTCGCGAGCTGGTATCTATTTCAGAGATCGGGTTTGTATGCTCAAGAGATTAACTTATTGGTATTGGAATGATTTATTTTATTTTACTTTTTGTGGTGGAATTTTTTTAAATTATTGTTATTCGATTTGTAAGGAAAAGAAAGTATGTTTTGCCGTTTCAACGAACGAAAACGATTGAGTATTGCCAAAGTTATGTTTTAATGAATTATGACTTAAAAAGTTATCATAGGTTAGGCCTACATATTGTTCAGCAATCAGCATTATCAACATGGTCAACAAGATAATTACCGTAATGAGGTCACATCAGTGGACTACCGTTACTGAGCATAGCATGATGTTTGTTTGCCTGTGAGCGCATAATTGATATGTTGATAACAGATCTAATAATGTTGCAGAATCAAAATCTTCATTAGATGGACCACATTGAAGTCAAAGTAATTATCTATCCTATCCTGTATCGTTTTATGGATAAAAATGACTCTAAATGTTATTGATGATATTATTGCTATCTTCAACATCAGTTTTGTCTTTTAAACGGGAAAATCAGATGGAAAATAAAGTTTTTAGGGGCTAGCTATAAATATGGGCACAAGTCTATAGTATTGAACAATATTTTGATATGCACTTAATATAAAATAAATAAATTATTGTCTACCCGACATTTCGAAAAGACAAAACTTTTCTTTCTCAAGGGAGAAAGAAAAGTTTTGTCTTTTCGAAACGTCGGGTTTTTAACTTTGTTTATATGTCTTATGTTACTCCCCCATTGGATGTTGTGTCATTACAAGCCGACGACGAACGTCGGCTTGTTCTGTCTTACTCTAATTCTTTCTTCTTCTTCTTCTTCTTCTGGCAACTCGTGACATTTTGCGTGATTTGCCACGTTTCGTCCTAGCTCTCTTATGCTTCGACAGATTTCAACCATACTTGAGCCAAATGACCACTGTACTAGGCCAAACCTTACATTTGACTTTGACCTGACTGTGACCTTTGACCTTGACCTTATGGTAAAAAATGTCGATTTCACAAAATATGCTACTCCTTCCACAAATTACATGTAATGATCATGTGACTCATGCATATGAATCAACGTTAACCAGTGCTCAAAACTTGTAAACAGATTTGAGGTCAAAAGTCATTAAGGGTCATTTCCGGTAAAAGTCTAAAAATGTGTAAAAAATATTCAAAAATCACTGTCTTTTCAAATTACATAGCAGAGAGTCGCCATTAGCACACATGCATCGCTACTACCCAGGGTCTTTAGGATGCCTACAGTTTTGGGGTCAAAGGTCATTAAGGGGTTACTTCCAGTCAAAAACCAAAATTATCAAAAATGTTCAAAAAAAATTTATCTCAAAATGTTAACAGACCAGAGTAATATAACCATCATACATGAATCAGTGTTACCTGATGTATGCATGATATTTTTATTTTTGGGGTCAAATGTCATTAAGGCCAGAGTAATGGAAGACACATTCGTCCACGACCGAATTTGAGATTTTTTGATATTTATCAACACTAAGATGTATTCTTTCACTTGAAACTGATAAAATACAACTTGCTAATATTTATTCGTATTTTTGCTTGATTTATTTCACTCTTTTCAACTCTAAAAAGTCACATGGCTCAAGACAGCTTAGTAAATTGGCGGGAAATAATGAGTCAGAAATGCGAGAATGCGAAATATTGTGATTACGCGCGCGATTCGCGTCGCGTGACGCGCCCCAACTCTGCGCGTATGTCCAACGCAGTCAAGGCGCATTCGGTATGTTGTTAACGCCAGCAAATGTGGTGTAAACAAAACAAAAATTTGCAGTCAAAATGCCACTTAGATTTTTTAATTATTTTGAATTTTGGCGCACTGAAAGCAGAGATTATAGATTCATTGGTGCAAAAAGATGCATATTTAGACCATGCACCAGATACAGCTTTTACAAGTGTGAAAGTCTTACCGTTGGAAAATTTAAGGACGTTTTGTGCATAATTTTTACATTTTTTTATTAAAACGTCGATTTCTCAGAGTTCACTTTTGAGAATATTGCGCGATTTTTGTGACAAGATACCTCGAAAAATATGCAAGCAAAGGGTAAACTTTTGCACTATCCTTTAGAGTACATCAAAGTCTAGGGAAGGTTTTTTCATTTTTCAAAATATTTGTTTTAAACAAAAATATACACCATTATGTGCAATTTTTAGCTTAATAGAGTGACAAAATGGCTTTTTTCACATGTTTTTTTCAATATTTCGAAAAAAGAGACGAATTTCAAAAAAATAAAAAAACCTTCCCTAAGTTCATGTCTCTTCTTCATGAAAAGCTAACTGAATTTTTTTTACTCCGAACGGATTTTTTTCTAAGTTGTCACAAAAAAATTGGGTAAAAAAGTGAATTTTTGTGATTTTTTCAAAAACTTGAGATTTTTGAACAAATCTGACGTCACCATGGGTTTCCTTGACTCATTTCCTTTCCAAAAATGTATAGTTTTATATACTTTGGACATACAATTCAGAAATAATGAAGCTCGAAAAGGTCCATGTTCTCTCCCATTACTCTGCCCTTAAGGGGTCACTTCCTGTTTTTAGCTGAATAACTTCAAGAAATTTTATCTCGAGAACTGAACATGTTAGAATTTTTTAATTAAAATTGGAACAATGCATTTTGTCGGTGTACATAAGGTTTTTTTTTCATTGAGGTCAATGGTCATAAAGGGGTCAAAAGGTCAATCAAAATTTAAAAAATCAAAATCCATGTATAAGTTCCGATTAAGCTGAAATTCACCAGGAATCTTTATGACATCCTAAGCACAATGCAAGAGCAGTTGACCCCATCCGTGACCCAAGGGTCAAGTTATAGGGGTCAAAGGTCAAATTTCAAAATTGGTCCAATCGAGCTCAAATTCAACAGGAATTATTCTTACGACATTCTAAACATGTTAAAAATATAATAATATTTATGACCCCAAAGGTCAAAGTTTAGGGGTAAAAGGTCAACTGCGGCGGCTTGTACTCAGAATCTGTTGACTCTAGTATTTTCCCTGTTTTTAATTTTATCCATTGCTAGTGTGACACTGCTGTATCCGTTTGGATCCATCCTTTGGTTCCCCGCTGGTCAGTTGTAACAGATTTTCCCTGTTTTTATATCTTACTTTATTAATTATAAATACTGTAAAATGACACATAACTAAAGGCCACTTTCTATCTTTACAAGCCGACGACGGATGTCGGCTTGTTCTGTCTCTTCTCAATTCTTTCTTTCTTCTGGCAACTCGTGACATTTTGCGTGACTTGCCACGTTTCGCCCTAGCTCTCTTATGCTTCGACAGATTTCAACCATACTTGAGCCAAATGACCACTGGACTAGGCCAAACCTTACATTTGACTTTGACCTGACTGTGACCTTTGACCTTGACCTTATGGTCAAAAATGTAAAAAACAAAAAAAATGCTACTCCTTCCACAAATTACATGCAATGATCATGTGACTCATGCATATGAATCAACATGTGGCAGTGCTTAAAACCTATTAAAAAGAATTGAGGTCAAAGGTCATTAAGGGGTCATTTCCGGTCAAAGTCTGAAAAATTTGTAAAAAATAAAAAAAAAATCACTGTCTGTACAAATTACATAGCAGAGAGTCGCCATTAACACACATGCATTGCTATTAGCCAGGGTATTTAGGATGTCTACAGTTTTGGGGTCAAATGTCATTAAGGGGTTACTTCCGGTCAAAAACCAAAATTATCAAAATGTTCAAAAAATTTTATCTCAAAAGATAAACAGACCAGAATAATATAACCATCACACATGAATCAGTGTTCCCTGATGTATGCATGGTATTTTTATTGTGGGGGTCAAAGGTCATTAAGGGGTCACTTCCTGTTTTTAGCTAAATAATTTTAAGAATTTTTATCTCAACAACTAAACATAGTAGAATTTTAAATTAAAATTGGAACAATGCATTTTGTCGGTGTACATAAGGTTTTTTTTTTTATTGGGGTCAAAGGTCATTAAGGGGTCAAAAGGTCAATCAAAAATTTTCAAAAATCAAAATCCATGTATAAGTTCCGATTAAGCTGAAATTCACCAGGAATATTTCTTATGACATCCTAAGCACAATGTAAGAGCAGTTGACCCCATCCGTAACCCAGGGGTCAAGTTATAGGGTCAAATTGCGGCTTGTATTCAGCGTCTGTTGACTCTAGTTTTTATTTGATTCATAAAATTACATTCAACAAAAAATTAATGATTGAAGGCTGAAAAAACACAAGATGCAGACTATTACAGAATGGAGTAGGTAAGATGCCATGTCCATAGCTTTGCAGGAGTTTCGGACTAACAATCAACACATTCAGAAAAATTTCAGTTTAAAAGTGAAGATTGCAGTGAGTGATCAGTCCAGTCATCTACTTTATAGTAAATTATACATTGCGAATTAATATAAAATCATTTGAAAATAAAATGTGCATGTAAGTTGAGTTTATATAGCGAATTAACTAACAACTGCAGTATATCTTGATTTTAATAATAAGCATGGGCAAGAAGCAGAAAAGACAAAAAGACAGAACAATTTGGAGTAATGAATTAAAGAGTTGACAGGGGTTATAGGAATTAATGTTTTTTGGTATTTCGGTGTGCATGTTCTCATTGATGGTTTGGTGGACTGTCGTGTAATATGGATGTAAGCGTGATCCTAAAAATGCCTCTCACAGTGACCCAAACTAATTACAAGACCTCTTCTGCATTGAGGCTGGCCTTCCCTTTTAAAGGGAATTTTTATTTATTTACAGAGTGTAATAATTATTGGCTTCATGTCTTTCGAGGACTAACCCCATACTGGGTGAAGATTATTTCAAAACCGTTTCCCAGCAAACACAAAACGTTTTCGACATCATTCGCAAAAGGTTAGAAAAGGTTGCCAGAAAACGTCAAATGTCGGGTTATATAAAGGACATAAATAACATTTTCATAACATTTAAAAACATTTTGATGATCTACTGCAAATATTCTAACATAATGTTATTTAAGTGTTTACAAAATATTTGGCAAAAAATGTTTGCAAAAAAATATCTTACAATAACATTTTGAACATTTTAAAAATATTGTTGCAGTGTGTTTTCATACAAAACGTTTCCATGACCTTTATATCTGAGACGACTATAACTACCCTACAATTGATGTTATTAAAACGTTTTTATCTAAACCAAAACCCAAAATATAACATGTTTAAAACATTTTTAAAAACATTTTGTGTTTGCTGGGTAGTACTGCAGGCTCATAACCATAGCCATATTTGGACTACATTATACGGTGGCTAACCAACTCACTTTCGGGCATAGTTACTGCCCCGAAGGGGGGGACATTTTCAGCGTCGCTGTCACCCAAAGACCCCATATTTTTTTACGAACACGTGTTCTGTCACCCGAAGACCCCCTATTTTTCCAGTTGATCTGTTTACCCAAAGACCCTTTTAACAGCAACTTTCATTCATCACTGATTTTGTCACTTATTTTGAAAAAACAAAGAAATTTGAAGCCATTTAGAACTAGAAATTCGATTTTCAAGGTTTCTATGGCGCTGTTTTGGCTCTCACCCAAAGTTTCCATTAAAAAAAAGGGTTATTTTCTCACCCAATGACCCCATATTTTTTACATTTTGCTCTCACCGAATGCCCTTTAATGCGAAAGTGCCACCCCTACACCAATATCCATTTAATATTGAAGTGCTCCCCCGGATACTGTCCACAGGGTCACGTAGACGATATTTCTCAGACTTTCTCTAATTTCCATAAGATATTTGTAAATGTCTTCCAATCATCTAAAGTTTAGCCGATAAAGAACAGGAAAATAGCTAGAGGGCAGTATGTCATGTATTAAGCATTCTAACTGAGCTATAGAGGGCGGAATACAAAGTTAGTTAATACCTGTTCAGGTGGTACCTGTCAATATATCTTGACGTTGGCATTAGTTTACACGAATACAAAATTCAGTATCAAATCACACTCATTTAAAAAGTAATCCGTTGAGAGACTATACTATTTTCTCACACATTGCAGGTATAGGTCAACAATTTTCAGTTTGTTAAGCTTACGCACTATACTATTCTTTGTAACACTTTTTAACACTGCTTAAGATTAGGCCTAGGCATCATTAGTAGAGCCTCACAACTTAGATTTACTCCTAAATACTTAACGATAAGCACATCAACTTATTTAGATATTACAATAATAATATACACACAAACTAGACACCGTGTGAATGAACTAAATATCTATTATCATTAGTTCATAACCTGAGTTAAAAAAAAGTTTTACGCCCTAAATATTTGAAGTATTTAAATGAGTGTTTAAAAGCGTCATGTTCTTTATTTACCGAGTGTAATAATTAGCCAAATCGGCATTGGAACTTTGCAATGTATTGTGGGACAGTTTTTGCAGTTTTGGGAATGAGTACAAAAATGAAAACAAACCCAAAAAACATTATCATTGAATAAATTAATTATTTAAATATATTTAATGATAACATTATGACAATAATAAATAAATTAGTAATAATAAATTAATAATAATTACAGCAATTTTCCCGCCATGTCAGAGGTTAAAGTGTTTGAAATGTTCACTTTAACTGCTCTCAAAAACCGGCCGTTACAATGGCGATTGGGCTTATTATTGGCTTCATATCTTTCGAAGACTACTGCCATACTGAGTCAGTGAAAAGGTATTTCAAAACTACAGTTTGTCCTATTCCAGTCATAACCATGATATATAGTACACATGGCCATGGTGGCTAACCATCCGACTTTCTCGCTGAGATTTCGGGCATATAGTTACTGTCCACAGCCTCATTCAAACGATATGCCTTCTGACTTTCTATAACGTCCAAAAGATATTCGAAAATCTTCGAAAATCTCTTCATGTGAACACTCTAAATTACAAGGATTTAAAAATAAATCCTTAAGGATTGTCATTAGGGACCAATCAATTTTAGATTTAAAATTAATCTTATAGATTTGAATTTGAATTTTTCAATTTGATTTTAAATCTGTAAGATTAATTTAATTTTAAATCTGTAAGATTTAAATTTAAATCTGTAAGATTTAATTTTAAATCTGTAAGATTTAATTTTAAATCTGTAAGATTTAATTTTAAATCTGTAAGATTTAATTTTAAATCTGTAAGATTTAATTTTAAATCTGTAAGATTTAATTTTAAATCTGTAAGATTTAATTTTAAATCTGTAAGAATTAATTTTAAATCTTATACTTGATTGGTCCCTAATCACAATCCTTTAGGATTTATTTTAAATCCTTGAAATTTAGAGTGTAGCTTCTACAATTTAGCTGATACAGAACAATGCAGGTTCTAACTGAGATACCAAGGGCGGAATACATTATTAGTTAAGAGTTAGTTAATGTTCACACCACTCTTCGCCATGCACATACATTCTCCCAGCCACATTTCCCTAACATAATAGGAAATTTAATAAAATTAATGAAATTTATTTTGTCAGAGGCGCCGGCGGGGTTCGAACCCACGCTGCACTGAGCTGCTATAATGTACTCCTATACGATATTGACATAACACCAGCGCCTTAGACCGCTCGGCTATCAGGCTTGATGGTGTCATGATGAAAATATAAAAATATAATCGCAACTTCATTACTTCAACATACCAAGTGACAAGCAAAGACAGAAAACGTACCATATTTTGGAATTTTATTTGTTTAAAAACATTTTAATGTGTATTAATAGCGCTCAATTGTTGATAACTACGTGTTTTATATACAGAAATAGGACAATGAGACTAGACACGCACAATAGTATATCGATTTTGATTCACACGTGTGCTACGAACTCGCCGTATACTAAAAGCACAGATTATCAATGTGGCGTAGCGTACCATTTTTCTTGTAGCTTCTTTTATACACGTCGATGTTTTCATCAATTATACAATTAATCCACATTAGACCCATAATTTTATTTCAGGAAATAAAAGATTAGATTACCATAAAAACGAAACAGTAATCATTTCTTGGGTCTAATGTAATTTATACATGGAATTTTCAACGTTTTTCTATCGCCATTCTCGCTCAATTAAAACAATATTTTGGCGTATATAAAATTGAAATAAAATTCTATGTCTCATAAACGACATCGACATCAAATATGCCACAGTTGGCTATCACGAATCGTTATATATGATGTGCAGTTATTCATATTTTCTTTTATACAGAGGATGCTTCAGTTTTGACAGGAAAAATATTTTCTTGAAAACCCTAACGGTAACCACGCTTCCCTAGAATGTGCAATAAATTAGCATTAACATTTTTCTTATTCTAACAGCAAGCGTTTCTAAAATGCAGTATGGCGAAATGTGGTGTAGTTAATGTTCAGGCGGTACCAGTCAATTATGACGTTGGCATTGGTTTACGCCAATACAAAATTGGCAAATCACATTATTTGTAATGCTCTCATTCTAAAATAATCCTTTGAGAGACAGTCTACTATATATACGATTTTCTCATACATTGCGGGTAGGTCAACAATTTTCTGTTTTTTAAGCTTCAATACATATTATTTGTATTAAACACTTTTTAAACACTATAAGTGTTTTACCACTGCTTAAAATAGATAGTATATACGTATAGAGCCTCGCAATAAATCAACAAAGTTAAACACCATATTAAACACAAACCACTCCTAAACACTTAACGATACTTGTATCAAAGTAAGTATGGTACCAAGTATGGTTACTCCTTCATGTTACACGAAATTAAATTAGGGTAAAAGGGTTAGGATTAGGGTTAGGATTATGGTTAGGGTTAGGGTTGGAATTAGGATTAGGGTTTGGATTAGCTTACACGAAATAATAGTACACGAAGGATCGACCCAAAGTATTTAGATATTACAAATTATAATCTAAACCCCTACATATTTATCTATCATTTAGTTTATAACCTGGGTTAAAAAAAAAGTGTTACAAAGTAAAAATATTGAAGTGTTTAAATAAGTGTTCAAAAGCGTTACATTTTTATTTATTCTGTGTAATAATTATTGGCTTCATATCTTTCGAGGACTACTCCCATACTGAGTAAAGAAGTATTTCAAAACTACTGTTTGTCCTATTCCAGTCATAACCATAGCTATAGTACATACAGTGGCTAACCATCCCACTTTCTCGCTGAGATTTCGGGCATAGTTACTGTCCACAGCCTCACTCAAACGATATTCCTTCTGACTTTCTATAACCTCCAAAAGATATTCGTAAATTTCTTCCTGTGTTGCTTCTAAAGCTGTCAATACCGTTGGTTTCCTTATTCCAAGTTTAGCTGATAACGTTGCTTGAGATTTGGCTTGGAGCGAGAAATATACTTTCTTCTTGGACATTGTAGAAAATCTGTTGCTAAAACAGAAGCTGAAATTTCGAGCAGGAGTCGTCGGAAGACAATTGCATCTTGTTTTTACGTCTACCGGTGTAGATATCTTCACCTCCGGGTCCAATTACAAATACGTCAATATCGAGGGAACCGCCAGCGAGGACTTTGTATTCTAAGATAAAACTGTGAGACACGTGGAAGTCCTCATGAAAACATTGTCGGTCTCTTTCCTTGATCTCAAAAATAAAAGTACTTCCTTGTCTCGGCTCCATATATTGTGACATCTTTAGATCATGTAATGATGCTTCATCGCCGACTTTTAATGGTTGTGCTGCAAGCCCAGCTACCTTTCGCTTCTCAGCTCTAGCTGCAGCTGCAATTTGCAGACACAATACTGTTATAACAAACGTGTAAACCATATATTTCGAACAGTCAATCATTTTTCTTTCGTTATACGATTTCCTTTACAAAAAGTTCAATTTTTATAGACAATCAAACGTCAAATATTCATTCTATTTCCGAAATCATTTGCATCCAGTGAGTAAATTTCCAATTTCAAAGTAATACTTTAACAGTAAATTTGTTCGATTTTGTGCACTCGATAGATGTAAATTCCGTATGTACTGAATTTCAATGTCTTCCAAATGTAAAAATTCGATGTCGACGTGTTCCTGATAAAAGCTGATGTAGTAATAAACAAAATAAGATAATTACAGACACGTGTAAAGCTAAATACAACATATTCGATGTGAAACAATAACCTAATCTCGCTTCAAAGCCATCTTTCCGATTGAATATATAAAAAAATATCGCATATTTTTCAGCTTATACAATAACTGATGGACAATATGATACCAGGAGTGCAACATACCATTTTTTTCCATATTTGTATAACAATGAATTATAATTATTATGAACTGTGCATGCGAAGTACGGTGTGAAATCTGGTAACAGCTCGCGCAATCAGGATAAAATTTTAAACAAAAATACAAATTAGTGGTCACAGATGTGTTCATTCTCCATCTCATTAAACATGTTAAAGGTGCGTGGTCTGATATTTTCATTGCGTTTTCTATCTTACATTGAGGCCAACCATTAACAACCTGTTTCAAAAACCATGTTATTGCTTCAGCGGTTTTGATATTACTTTTTGGTATAATAACCATGATAACAATGCTTCACAGAATTTGCGTAGTCAGGGGGAACTGGGGGGTACTAAATTTTCAGGGGTAAAATGGGGACAGCAAAGAGTGAAATGTCATTAGTGACTAATAGGGCTAAAAAATGGGACAAATAATATTGACAAATGGGGAAAAAGTATCTTTAGTGCTCCCTCACACTAAACATGCTAACAGGTTGGCTCTACTGACGCCCCTGGTGGTGGCTACTACGTTTTTGTTCAACATTGTTCAAAAACAATTTGGCGATTTTTCAGTATATCTCGGGCGCAATCTAAGAAATAAAGGTTCTCTCATGGAGAATCCTCCATATTGAACCTCTCAAAAAAGGTTCTTTAATTGGAGGACCCTTAAAGGTTCTCTAAAAAACCGAAAACGGCTCCGTATTCATTTTCGGCCATTTTAGATGGTTTGGAACCATTTTTGGTTTAGAGAACCTTCAAGGGTTCTCTTGAGAGGACAATTTTAGAAACTTTTTAAACCTTTATTTCTTAGAGTGCGTAAAATCATTTAGTGGGGTAATGAGAAAAATACGAGCATCATCAGATGCACGCCTCAGTTTTTGATGATGTAAAATGAGTTTTCGATGTGGTCACACACCTTTAAAGTCAATCTAACAATTAGGCATGTGCAAATAATTGCTCTTTAAAATGGTGACACTTTGCAGAAATAATGAGGAATTTCGAATTTTAACATAACAGTAATAATTTATTGAATGAATCATCAGTTTCAAGTGATTTTATAAAATTTGATTTCCCTAACATAATTATTTGATTAAGGTTACTCTTAATACTAATAAATATAATACAACAATTAATAATTATACAGGGTGTCCCAATAAATACAGAATCCTCATTGCGCCCTCTTTTTCTCCTATTTCTGAAAAGTTGACCAAAATGTATTTTGGTATGTAAAGAAACCTTAAATCCTTAGCTTTAATAAACCAAAACAATTATTTCAATCGGCTCACAATTTTTGAAGATATGCCCTCTTTAAGAAATGTAAAAGATGGCGCAATGAGGGTTAAGGGTTCTGTTTTTTTTTCTGTTTTTTTTTTTTTTTTTTGGTGGGTGGGGGTAGGGCACCCTGTATGAGAGGAGGAATGTCACCTCTAAGAATACCCAGTGTTGGTTCCAAAATCTGAAAACCTCCAGCGTGACGGTGTTCATTTTTATGTAACAGAATTTGAACACATCGGACGCATTCTGTTGGGGCGGATTTAAGGGGGCGCCTCCCCCCCCCCCCTCCCCTTAAATCCGCCTCTGACCACCAGGTTTCCTCTTGAACACTTCAGACGAAAATTACAACTAGTGGTGGGTTAAGGAATCCTGATGTTCAAATTTCTTAGGGAACAGGCTTATTTGATGCAGTATGATCTCCTGAGCATGTTGACACCATTTTCATCCAAATCGGCCACAAAATGAGTTGGTGCCGGCCAAAACAAGTATTTGGACAGGGGGGTCTGTGGGGAGTCTGAAAATCAATATTTTTGACAATAATCATTATTATATGCCTAATTGTGTTAAAGTTGGTGCTGATTTGTATGTAATTGATGTCTAGAATTCCATTTATGAAAGTTGCATAAAAATTGGACTTGTCGTTTTCTTAAAATGGCTGTTTTACGTCCAAATATGGATATGAGGGCGCTTTGCATAAAACATGCAAACGATCTTTCAAACGGAAATTTCAATGTTGTATGTATGAAGATAATCATAGTTAGTACCTGCTCAAGAAATTTGAGCTGTTTACATAGTACGGTTTGATTTTGGCAGCCATTTGAATATTTCATAGAATGCACTTTCAAACGTGTACGTTTCAATGGAAGGCTTCCTGAGAATACGAAAAATGGTGCCACGGTCAAACGAAAAGCATTATAATGCCCAAATTTCTTGAGGATATGCCACATGTGATTATCTTCAAGATGGCATCATTAAAAAATTTTGTGAAAAGAACGTGTGCGTGTTTTATGCAAAACGCCCTCACATCCATATTTGGACGTAAAACAGTCATTTTAAGAAAACGACAACTCCACTTTGTATGCAACTTTCATAAATGGAATTCTAGACATCAATTACATACAAATCAGCACCAACTTTAACAGAATTATGCATATAATAATGATTGTTGTTGAAAATATTGATTTTCAGACCCCCCTACAGACCCCCCTGTCCAAATACTTGTTTTAGCCGGCACCAACTCATTTTTTGGCCGATTTGGATGAAAATGGTGTCAAAATGCTAAGAAGATCATACTGGATCAAATAAGCCTGTTCCCTAAGAAATATGAAACATCACCCTTTTTAAAAGGCTGTTTAACCTACCCCTACTACAACCCCGGATCGAAGGGTTCTCTCTGGGTGCTTGTTAAGGTTTACGGGAATGTGACGCGGTTCGGGGTAGGCCTACACTCGATTTTATGGCTGGGTGCATTTTCAGTGAAAGGCGCATCATTTGGGTTTTTGAATGCTACGAAAACACTTGGTACCCTTTATATGCCCTTTATACAGTCCTAACCCGACATTTAAACGTTTTCTGACAACCTTTTCTAACCTTTTGCGAATGATGTCCAAAACGTTTAATGTTTGATGGATATGTATAATATAGGCATACACTGTATAAGGTGAGGCATCATTTGACTTAAGGGGGGTGGGGGTGACTGGAAGTTGGGGTTGTGCGATTTTTTTTTCACTATATATAATGCCAGGATTTATTTATTTTAATGTTTCATGTATATTTATTGTATTAACTGTCGTAGGCGAAGTTTTTTTTTTCGTTTTTTTTTAGTGACATAGGGGAGGTTTTTTTTCTTAATTTTTGCTCATGTAGTGGGGTAATTGTTTTGTCTTTTTTTCAAAACTTCAAGCCCCCCCCCCCACCCACAACCTGGAAGTCAAATGGTGCGCCTCTAACATGTGAAAAATGCCTAGTATTACTGTAAAATGCTTGCATTGCAACAATGTGGCCAGTGAATGTGGCGATTGGAGTAGAAGAGCGACCTCAATCTCGGTCGTGCTCAACTGCATTCAAACTTCGCCGTTCACAAATCGCTTCACTTGTCAAGTTGTTCTGAAGCAGTGAGGACCGGACAGACGGAGCTTGCCAAGTTGGCAGCATAAACTTGGAGTTGACACACACAACACACGTGTGTATATCATAACAGTCTTCTGATTTGATTTGGAAATATGCTACTACATGGTTGTATGGTTGTATAAAGTAATGTGAAATTTTAACAATTTTGTATTACCGTATTTGCCGTATTTATGGTGACCAAAAACTGATTGAGGATTATCCCCTTTGACTGGAGTGGAGAGGACCATTTACGGATGCAAACAATTTGTATTTTGAGCAGCATCATATTTGCATCGTATCAACATTATTAAATACTGGAAAGCATTGTATTTTTATACTAAGCTGTCTTCAGAAAATTTGTATAATTTTGATGAATGTATGGATTCACTGTTTATGTCTCGTATGTGGTCACACTCACTGGATTATGTTGCAGATTTTACTAACCAAATCATAGGATAAATACCAGGAATATTTAATAGTAATACTCATCACTTCTTTTGTATTTTTGAATGTAGCCTCTGGATACTGTAACTTTAAGCTTACTTCAACTGAAGCAATCTGCATTTATTATATTGTAAAACGTAAGCCGAAATAAGGATCTGCGGCAGTGTAACAACTTCACTGAATGTGTATACTGTTATGTTATCATACAAACACACTGCGTGATAATGTGTGAAAGGAATTACCTTTGTGGCCATGAATGGTAATTGGAAGAGTCAACAATTCGGGCTATTGTATGTTGTTACCCTTCGGCTGGGATGGCGAAATGAAGTAGAGACATGAATTGGGTTAAGCATGATGATGGGACTTTTTTTATATGGCAGACTGTCGGAGGATGATGCATGGTGGTGTTGACCACTTTTGTTACTGTGGATACAAGCATCTTCTTCTATTCTTTACCTGTATTGTGTGTTCTGTTGTGTATCTCAAATGATATTTTGAATCAACAAACTCGGTTCTTTTGATTTCAACTTAAAGCTTTTGCCTTCATGAAACTAGCCTGGAGGCAGATTTAAAACACATTGTATGTTTTCCACTTACGTGATTCTTAAAATCAACTTCAGTCAAGGATAGGAGTGACTGAAAACGTTTTAAGTTACACAACTTATTGTATCATCAAGTGTTATTGTTGGTGCATTGATGTTATACGCATCCTCCAAGTTAAAATTAGCTGGAGTTTGGAAACTAAACAAGCGGTAGGTCATTCTCAACATTAAAGGAGAAAAAGAAACTTCGTTTTGAGATATATTAGAGCAGTGCAGTATAGAACTCAACATTAATATTTTGAAACCAGAATACGTGTTTGGAAAAAATGGAATATTTGTTATAAATTTTGTGCTTGGTACCTTCTTTAGATTTCGCGCCGGATTTTAGGAAGCGGCACCAAATATCGTGATTAGATCTACTGCTTGATTGGATTAATACTTGCCAAACTTGGTGGTGAATAATAAAAACGATGGCACGCCCTGTTGACATGATGAAATTTAGACGATGGAATACCCTTCTCTTATTATATTGCTTGTTGTGGATTTATAACTGTGCAACGTTGACTCATGGACAAGAGGGTATGTGAAATAATTTCTTCTATATTTTAATTAATTTATTGTCTCCTTCGTCAAGTTTCATTTCAAATCAGCCAGAATTTTTAAAAATGGAAAAAAATAAATTGATAAAAAAAAAAAAAAAAAAAAAAAAAACGAGAAAAGAATCCTATGGTACTTGGTAGACTTTTCAAAATACTGAATAAAGCAAATTATGAATTCCAATTACATTGTGTTTGGTTTGCATGAGTAAACTTATGGAGCGATTTTACGGATTAAAATTGGTATTTAGAAAACACGTGTAAAGGTGAATCGCATTATACGTGTTAGATTCAACAGTTCGTAATAGTTTTATAGTTCTGTTTATCCATGCTTGATTTAACATTCAATCATGATTAGGGACCGTTTGATATTTACGCCGGGGGATGGTAGTTTGGAAGAAACAATTCACACACAATTTGCCCCCCCTCCCTCTCGTCCCTTCAAAATGTTCGGATTCCAAATTGTTTTTCCCAATTTTCTCCATTGAATTTAAAACTGAACACCCACCCCCTCATCATGCATACATGGTTCAAATAAAAGGTTCAGATTTCCCCTCAAAACCCGGGCTCAAGACCGGCCCCAAAACATTTCGAATTCCACTTTAAAATTCCCATACCCAATGGTCCCTAACTAAACCTTCATTTAATTTCTTTAATAGTATGAAAAAGAGCAGACTAATGTTTTTTTTTTATAGCAGAGTTGTCTGAGAAAACTTTTTCATATTTTCTCATCTCATGGTTTATGAAAATATTTACAAAATATAGTGGCATTTAATTATCACTTTAGTTCACAGGGTTATTTCAGTTGTTTCGATATAAAAAAAAGATAGTTAAATTGACGCAACCTTGACGGAACGCAGAACCCCGACCATCTTGAAACATTTGGATCATCGATCAACTTACTCACCCTGTTTACATGTCCTTATCCGAGGACACGCAATATTATATCCGCATCTCCAGGGATAACATGCATGAACTAACCAAGTTCATTCATAATATGACGTTTGACCTTGACATCCTGGGTAAAGTGTTGATACAACATAATTTTTACGGCTTACCCCAGGCGGGTGCTCCCACACAGGGGCGGATACAGGATTTCGAGAAAGGGGGGGCACACTCCTGAAAATAAAAAATGTAAGAAATGGCCGCAAAGCGGCCATCCCGGAGCGCTTGCGCGACGCAGGGGGGGTCTGAGGGGATGTGCCCCCCTCAGAAGTGAGAAACTTTTGGAAAATGAAGACCCAAGTGAAGCCATTTGGTGGACCATTTTGTTAACATTCTTGTGTAAAATTTTAGTTTGAAAAAGCCTAAAATTTGCAAAAAGACGACCCAATTGAAGCCATTCGTGGACAAGTTTTGACCTCTTTTGTAAAATTATTGCTTTATATGTACCCATAGCGTTGCGCGACATGGAGGGGGGGGGGGGGGGTCTGAGGGGGGTGCCCCTGAGAAATGAGAAACATTTGCAAAATAAAAACCTAATTGAAGCCATTTGGTGGACTATTTTGGCACTATTATGGTGTAAAATTTGAGTTTGAAAAAGCCGACAATATAAAATTTGCGAAATGACAGGCCAATTGAAGCCACCTTTTTCACTGTTATTGTATAAATTCAGAGTGCTGGGTGTGAAATATAAACAGAAGCGAAAACGGGCAGTTGTTTATATAGGCAGGGGGTGTCTGATGTTCCCCCTCCGAAATTTGGAAATTTTGCAAAATGAAGGTCCAATTGAAGCCATTTGGTGCATCTGTTTTACACTATACGAGAGTATATCATTGCTTTTTAAAACAAAACAGGGCCCGAACTCAATAAATTTTTGTAAAATGTTACACTGACACTTTAATAGCCTAAGACTCGGAGATTCGCAATTTAAAGCATGCATGTATCGAAGTCAGCATGGAGTCCGTATTAATACTGACTTTGGTGACAAAATGTGACGGGTCCTGGCCTTGCATCATCGACGGGCCAGCAGAAATCAACAAGTACTGCCTAAAAGAATCCGGCCTATATACTAGTATTATAGGGCCTACTTTTGATAGACCAGACTGTGAGCTACTGTGCGGTTTATTTGGCATGGGCCTACTAATTACGTGCAATTTAACTTTTCCCCTTCTCCTTTTCTCTTCTCTCTTTTCCTCTTTTTTTTTGGGAGGGGAGGAAGGGCCGCCCCCCTGAATCCGCGCCTGGAGAGTGCCACCCCGGTGTATGATACTCACTACAGATTTATTAGGCTATAGGCCCGAAGATTTTCACGTTGTTCCGTTTTCTTTCTTTTCTTTTCTTTTTTCCCTTTCTTTTCTTTTCCTCTTTTCTTTCCCTCCTTTCTTTCTCTTTCTTTTCTTCTTTTTTTATTTTTTGGGATCCGCCAAAAGGGGGGGCACAGGCCGGCTGTGCCCCCCCTCTAAATCCGCGCATGCTCCCACAACTGGGTTAAAGTTGTAAACTTTCATCACGTATGTCGTCTGTGAACCTGATGATGTGATATAGCGATATAGCCTCACTGGGATCCACTACATTCATCTATCAGGGCACAGTTCTTTAACCCCAATACATGCACTCATTGAATGACCTTTGAAAATTCGAGTACAGAAACTCAGACTCTGCAACTAGGTCAAATTTAGCACTCTTTATTGTTTAACTGAGGTTATTGAACTATGCCATTGGGATGAGGCTAGTGTGGTCCAAAGTGCCTGGCGTATTAATAGAAAGTATTATTGTAATTATAGAATAATGAACATTGTGTAAAACCAAACCAACCTTCAGATTTGACTAACATCTTGTCACAGGTGCGTACTTTCCTCCCAGAATATATTTTGTTTTAGTTTGTCCGAAAATGCCGGCCATTTTATACCCCGAATCAATGGTTTCGATAGTATAAGACCTACTATTATATTATACAAGTTACAGCCCAATTGGAACAACTTCAAATTTGACCTGATCTTTGACATCGGATGACCTTTGCGGTTTTAGACTCCCCGAGTGTTGAGGATGATCATTTTCCCCGAGTTACAGCCCAATTGGAGTAGCTTCAAATTTGACCTGACCTTTGACCTCGGACGACCTTTGTAGTTTGGTAGGGATTATTTTACCCGAGTTAAAGCCCGATCAGAGGAACTTTAAATTTGACCTGACCTTTGACCTTGGATGACCTTTGCGGTTTTATACTCCCGGAGTGTCTATCCCCGAGTTACAACCCGATTGGAGCAACTTTACAAATTGCATTATGGGTAAACAACCACTTCACATTGCATTATGGGTAGGCTTACACAACCACTTCCATACCCTTACCACAGACAAAAATGACAAAGCTGTACCATTTGCAGACCATTCGGACAAAGTTTTATGCATGTGTAGTTCACTCTCCTGACCTTATAACCCACTTATGGGTAAACAACCACTTCACATTGCATTATGGGTAGGCTTACACAACCACTTCCATACCCTTACCACAGACAAAAATGACAAAGCTGTACCATTTGCAGACCATTCGGACAAAGTTTTATGCATGTGTAGTTCACTCTCCTGACCTTATAACCCACTTAGCCATATTTCTGCCAACTCGCTCCCCTAGAGTAAAGACAGAGATATGTACAGACCCACAGACCGAGAGCTCTGTGTTAGTAGTTTGATAGTTCGTTGATCGAAAAAGTATTTTTTATTCCGAAGAAGCGCTTCCAAAATATAGTCCTATATCCTATCTCAGAATGATGCTTTCGAAACATTGCTCTTTTGTGTTTCAAAGTCAGTACCATCCATTCACTATGGACCACAATGGCCTCATCCCAATGGCATAGTTCAATAACCTCAATTACACATTCATAGTGCAAAATTTGACCTCAAGTTTCAGAGTATGAGTTTTCGTACCAAAACTTTCAAAGGTCAGTCAATGAATGTGCAACTGTATTGGGGTTAAAGAAATCAACTTATTATATGCCACGTACCCAGACTTTTAAGACTTCTATAAGATAATTATTATCTAGCATGTCTTACCAATTTGTGACCAATATCTTTTTTTATTCGTGATATTTCGAGAACTTCCCTTTTGGTACTCTAGTGTACATGTGGTCTTTGCAATTTGCAAATTCATGATTCAGAGCCGAGAAAGTTTTCTATTTTTAAACTTGTGTGCATTGTTTTCATCAACGTATTATTAAATTTTTGAATGAATGAATGAAATGATGAATGAAATGAATGGTAAAATGAATGAAAGAATGAAGAAAAATGAAATAAATTATTAATATTAACACTAGACCTGGTAGCTGGGTCTATGATTGTACTGTGTTGCTTTGCTGTTTTGCAGTGTATTTATCAAGGCAAGATATTCTATCGTGTCAGTCAGTGTTCGGTTGTTACAAAAAAAAAAAAAAAAAAAACATGCGTAATTCTTAATTGTCACGGACTCACTACTATTCATGCTATTCAACCCTTCAATTTTCGTAATTTTAACACAAAATAGATAGGCTAAATACTATTTTTACTATTTTTAGAGACCATATCGAAGCAAGGACAAAACCATTGAAAGGTGATTCACCTGTTAAAAACTAAAATCAAAGGGACCACAATGGTATCATTTTAGTTGCACAGTTCCACAGCCTCCATTCAACAACCGTGGCTTAATCTTTGACCGCATTTTGTGGAGTATGAGTTTTTGTACCCATGAGTCATGACATGAGGTCATGAGTGTATACATGCAAGTATATTGGGGTTAAAACTGTCCTAAACAGATGAGCATGGTTAGGTTTTTAGTGTAAGAATCATTTCATATTGATCATGTTGAGGCATACTTTATTTTTATCCATTCTTTATGACATGGAATAAAATGAAAAAAAAAAAAAAAAAAAAAAAAAGAAGAAGAAAGCAAGAACTGTCTTTAAAAAGACAACGCCATTGATGAAGATCATGTTTCATAAGAAAAAAGAAACACACCCGTGTAGTTTAAATTCGTTTTGCGTTTTATGCAAGAAGCCCCACTTTTAAATTTATTATGAACATGGCTGTCATGCAGAGGGTGGTGCAATAGGCAACACCGAGCAACAAGAAATAGAAAAAAGAAAGTTAAATTGGTAAAATATGGCTCCTGCCATTCCAGTCGCCTGAATGATTTATGAAAACAACTTATCTAAATTACAAATCTTGAATTCACCCCGCGAAAATTTCTGATATCGTGTTCCTATTGTAATGACTGTATAATGTCAAAATGATACAAAACATAATGAACCACCGTACTTATTTGGTTTGAAAATTTAATTTGGTATAACAATGCATTATGTGTAACAATTATTTCACCGCTTAGTAAGGTATTCACAGCCGGGATTTAATTCCTGATTAAATACAAATGGCTGAGTAAATTCGATAATGTGGAGAATGGGTCATGCATGGGCTGGTGGGTTATAGGCCTACCTGTTCGTACGGGATTCTGAGATTTTGAATTTTGAGATAATTTGCACAAAATTTGTTTCATGGTGGTCCTATACAAATTTCAATGGATAGGGACGTATTAGGTTTTGAATGGGACAGAGCATGGATAGTGGCGGCGCCAGGAATTATTTGGGGGGGGGCATGGGAGAGTCGGCGCCCCCCACTTTTGTTGGTCATTCGGGGAAATCAGTCATTTCTTACACCTTACACTCCTAATCAGACTCCATTCGGGGTACTGAACAACCTGCCCTCCCCCACTCCTTTCAATAACAGCTGCGCACGTCACTGGGGAGAGTGCAAGTGAATGGGGAGGGGCGGAGGGGGGAATCAATCAATTTTGCGCAAAAAGTGGACATGTTCGTATTTTTGGGTTCTTTACTATTGGCAGGGGCTATTTTAACGTGCCTCACTGTCACGTTCGTGCAATGAGATAAAGTGTTGATGAGGTAGAGTGCGTTTCAAAAATAAAAAAATTGACATTTTTACCTGAATGTGACCGTAAGAAAGGCTCTACCATTGTCTACTATTAAAGCATATCTACACGGATTGTTAATTGTCACTGTACGAATATTTTATCTTGACACGTACGTGACAGTGAGGCACGTTAAAATAGCCCCTGACTATTGGGAAACTGGGGAAGGGGGTCTGAGGACTTACAATGTATATAGAATTATAATAAATGATATCGAAATGTGTAGAGATGTGGATGCCACAAAAACACGTAAATGCGTACACCCCTGCGTGAGGCTTTTTTTTTTTTAAATAGAAATAAACAAGGAGTACACGTAGCGTAATGAAATCTTCAAAGGACTACATTATATTTAGGCCCTACTGCATGTAAGAACTACATCATTACTGCATGTATTACGTATTATGCAGCATATTATTTCTGAAAGGTTTCACATCGGCGTCCTCACAACTTTTTAACAGAACTATTATTGCTGTCAATATTTTTACGGTGACATTTAACAAAACCCTGGTTTGGAAGGAATTTGCCAATGGCATTTTCAATGAAAAACATTACAAAAATAATGTAAGTTAATTCAATGAGACACACGACCTATTGGTAAGATTTGGCAATTTTACAATTTTACAATTTGCAGCGATATTTTTGCGCTACGATAAAAGACGTCATAAGATTGCATACGTTGGCTATGTACTTTCTTTGCCACTCATTTGATTTTTTATTCCTTTAAATTAAGGGCTCGGATAGCGACGTTTTCACGTATTATTTGTGGGACCTGAGAGCACATTAGACAAATTGCATTTTGAATACGAGGAATATCCTTCTGATATCAAATACATTTGATTTTTTTGAAATTCGTGATATACGCTCGTAATACATGAACATTTTATGGCAAATGATCCTGATGATTAGAAGATTGTTCCCCCCAAATACCAAACAATTGCAGGTCTTTTTGGGGAAAAAAAATCACATCTTCACTCTAGAAAAGGTTTCAATTTTCAATTGATGGTCGGCTTTTCATCACATTTTTTTAGCTATACATACTCTCTAAGTATATCATGAGGTTTTTAAAGTTAACTTAACGAGTATTTTTAAATATCAAAAAAAAAAAAAATAATAAAATAAAATTAATAATTTGTCGTACAATTTGTATTATATCGCGAATTTTCCAAAAATCAATTATTTGATATCAGAAGGACATCCCAGCAAACACAAAAACGTTTTAAAAACGTTTTAAATAAGTTATATTTTGGCTTTTGGTTTAGGTAAAAACATTTTAATAACATTCAAATGTCGGGTTATATAAAGGTCATGATAACGTTTTAAAACGTTTTGTATGAAAACACACTACAACAATATTTTTAAATGTTTTCAAAAAATGTTATGGTAAACTATTTTTGCAAACATTTTTGCCAAATATTGTGTCAATACTTAAATAACATTATGTTAAAATATTTGAACCCGGCAAACACGGAAATGTTCTTAAAATGTTTTTTTCAAAACCTTTTAATAACATTTAAATGTCGGGTTATATAAAGGTCATGAAAACGTTTTTAAAACGTTATTGAAAATATTTTGGGCAAACATTTTTCGCAAAATATTTTTCAACTCCCAAAATAACATTCTTTTTAGAATGTTTTGAATCAAGTTTTCAAGAATGTTTTTGGAATGTTATTAAAATGTTTATATACCCTTTATATAACCCGACATTTAAACGTTTTCTGTAAAACATTTTTGTTTGCTGAGCAGTACATTGTAGATTATCAAAAAATGTTTTTTAAGGTTATGAAAACGTTTTATACTCTTAATATACCCTTTATATAACCCAACATTTAAACGTTTTCTGACAACCTTTTATAACCTTTTGCGAATGATGTCGAAAACGTTTTGTGTTTGCTGGGATTCTTCGTATTCAGAATGCAATGCGACATGTCTGATGCGTTCTCAGGTCCCACAGAAATACTGTGCAGACGTTGCTATCCGATTCCTTATTAAATGAAAACACGTGTTATTGTCTAAAGTAGGCCAAGATCAGCCAAATAATTATAGGCCTAGGCCTACCCCAGAACAACTTTTGAATGTGGGGGTAGGGGTCCGGGTATGGAACAGGCCTAAAGCCGTTTGGCATGGTCCTACCTGCAACATTTTGCATTCATCATGTTCATGAAAGAAAACTCAAATCCCCGCCACATCATGTTAGTCTCGCTATAACAGTCGTCATTATTGCATGAAAGATTGAACGATTTCAACATCCTGATCCAGGGTATGAGGCGTAAAACGTTCAAGCGTATCGGGCTTTGGGTCAGGCTTAGGGCTAGATTTTATCGCCAATAGTCATGATAGTATTATTTTGTTTTATTTGTATTTGAAGGTAAAATCTAGGATTCTTTGTTTTTCTGCGACATTTCATAATCCGCGTAATCCTAGTTGAAATACGATTGTAATGATCATGCTCTTTATCTAGTTCCTCCACTTTGTATAAAGCACTTTAAGGCTAGCAACTATTTTAAACTGTTGCAATTTGGTACTTCACAGCATCTTGCGAATAATAGTGACCTTTGGCAAAAATTGCATTGATCAATTCATAGCGAGTAGAAGAATTCAAATATTCACAATCACATCATAGACTCTGAGTCTATGATCACATATACTTTTGTAGGTCTTGTGGTTGTTGAGTTATGTTGTAAAGAGGGCTGAAACAACAACACTTTTGTAAAACGTACATAACTCATTAACAACAATAAATCATGCAAGTTTTCTTAGCATGATTTGTATAGAATGAACTTTTGCAAAACATCAAAGTGTTATTTTTCAATAATATATTGATTTAGATAATGAAAATCGATGGGGCGGGGTGGCTGCTTCGACCAACAACAGGGGCCTACATCGTGTTCCCTTGAAGTATATTGTTGATTGTCTTTTACATTTGTTTGTAACCCTTTGGGCAATTCAGGTATTGTTGGCATTTTGATTTAGAATATTTATTCTTATTTTGAAAGTTGCTTCTATCATTTTCTTTGATTTTAACATATCTTGATGAAATGCAATAATGTATTGTCCACCAAATGTCACTACAGAATAAAGACATGGTCAAATAAAGTGAGTTAAAATGACAAAACTTTCGTTTAGACCTCATTACAGAATTAAGATATTACTAGTATTACATGTACATGTACTCCCAACTAAATGAAATCGGAGCCGTGACTGAGCTGGCCGCCCAATATTCAATATTCAAATATTCCTCAGTGAGGAAATAAAGACACGGAAAAGGTATGGGTTCATTGAGATCCCAATGCTCATTGTACTGGGGGGTAGCGCAAGCTTTTAGTTTTTACCCATTATTCGTCATAATTAATACTCAATAAGTACAATATTATGGACAAATAAATGTAACTACGGTTCAGCGTAAAGTGCGTGACTACGGTATCTGAAGTTGAATAAACCAAGAATAATACAAGACATTGTATTTGGATTTTTTTGTACTTTGATGAAGTCAGTAATTTACACGCATCAGCTTCATTACATCAGAAAGTATCGATACGCCCAAAGTTCAACTTGAATTTTAGCTTGACTCGCTTTGCACGTTCTATCATCATCATGAATGACTGTGTTTCAAACCTATAGACCAGAACTTAGCCACTTTCGACAACTCGACTGTTATGTATGACAATTTGACTGTAGGTTGAACTTAAAATTAAATGATTACGATATAAAAACGGAGTGATCATTTGAGATGAACTCTGATGAACTTTAAAATTTCGATAGGTATTTTCTTGTATTGTTGTTTTATGTGTGTCTTGAACAAGATGAATAATATTACAAATTGAATCTTACAAATTGAATCGGAACAGTTTGCTTGTACCGTTAATGGAGCTATATTGACGTGGTATAATATTCACTGTAAAAATTGTACCGTACTTTTTATGGTAAAATACCGGCAACTAACTTTTACGTTGCCAGCATTCTCCGTATAATAACGGCGATTTTACAAGTATTTCAGTTGTAATAGGGGTCGGTTATAGAGGGGTAAAAAAAGGGTGATGTGTCAGATTCCTTAGGGCTCAGGCTTATTTGATGCAGGATGATCTCCTGAGCATTTTGACACCTTTTTTTTTACTGAAATCGGCCAAAAATGAGAAGGTGCTGGCCAAAAACTTATTCGGACAGGGGGTGGGGGGGGTCTGAAAATTTTCATTTTTCATCAAAATATTATTCTTATGCCTTATTCAATTGATATTGGTGTTGTTTTATATGTTATTGGTGCTAAAGCATTAAAGTTGTATAAGATTTGGAGCATCCATGTTCTTGGAAACGGCCATTTTATGTCAAAATTCAGACCCCCCCGCCCGTCCGAATAAGTTTTTGGCCGGTACCTTCTCATTTTTTGGCCGATTTCAGTAAACAAAGGTGTCAAAATGCTCAGGAGATCATCCTGCATCAAATAAGCTTGAGCCCTAAGGAATCTGACACATCATGGTTGTATAACCCAGTACTAGTTGTAAGAAATATAGCGCTCATAGCACATTCTGTCATGACAATATACAGGTATTTATACATGTATTTAAAAATTGGAAGATGCAAAACTTTACCAATTGATAAAAAAATAAACAAATACCTTAAACGGTACTAAAATAACGTCCCTATTTTCAGTGAAATAGTTAATTCAATTTTACGTTACATAACCGTTAAGTTTACGGGATAGTGCTGTAAAATAACGGTAATATTTCACAGTGTTGTTTTCGGACCCCCCCCCCCCTCAAATATCCCATTCCATCCCGGCATAAATATTGAACGGTCCCTTAGTAAGTTAGGCCAAGTAAAATAAAAAACATGTTTCACGTCCGGGTTTTTGAAAAAAAGGAGGAAGGTTAGAGGGGCTTTTATTTTCTATTTTTATCGCAAAATCGTTGTAAATACCTATATTAGAGCTGTTTTAACGTATACAATAATGCCTGGAAAAAGGAGGAGGCCTCTTTTTATTTGTTGTTCTGAGAGTTAGCACCCCCTAAACTACCACAAAACCTTCCAAAAGTGTTTCTTGTATATTAGCAAGGCTATAGAAAGCATCTCTACTTCCTAGACACATTTTTTTTTTTTTTACAACTGAATTTAAAAAAATAAAAATAAAATTTAAGAAACCTCAAAAAAGGGAGCGGGAGGGGACGTGAAATATGGGTTTTTTTTTATTTGGCCTGATGTATACATGTTTCGGAACTCACTGTCGATGATGAGAAACGGGCCGTACATTTGAAAACTGGACTACACATATATGTCCGTGTCCGGTTTTACGCTAGGATTACGGGATTGACCCCTAAACGGGATATTATTGCGCTAAACGAGTGCGAAGTATATCCCGATAAGGATCTCTTATTCCGACACCCGGGTTCCGACACCAGTTCGGTCAGTTTGAACAGCATCTCATCGGTAACCGTGAACTTCACACACTATAATGTTGTCAAATATTATTACCCATCATAATTACACGTTTAGCTAGATAAATTATGATAACATCGCGTCATTACTTCCGTTTTATTAAACCACCCCTAAACTACACCGATATTCTAGAACTTGAACTTCAATCTTGAAACAGTATTCAGTGTAAATCACTAAATTAATGTAATCTAGTTTGCCAACGGCTAAACCACGCGACTCAAGGTAAACTTTTACAAACCATGATCATGCATCCTTACATGGACTTCAGAAAAAAGGACCAAGTCCATACCCTGGTATCTGATCCATGACTTTTTCAGAAGGGAGGGGTAAGGGCGGAAAGGCAACTTTCTGGGGGGGGGGACAAATTTGACAAAAATGATCAAAATGGGGTAAAAGTTCAAAAAAGCCTCACTATCGCTCAGTATCAGGGCTGCCAACGTCCCGACCCTAACTGTAGTTTGTTTTTTTATGCCCAAACTAGAATACAAAACGTTCGTAAGTTTTCAATCCAAACAAGTAGGTCCTACCTTTTTATAGATTTTTTAAGAAGAAGAAAAAAGAGTGTCGCGAATTATAATTATTTAAATCGCCTTTTCCGCGAAGTTTTCTACGTGCATATGTATTCATGGAAATTATTTCCATGGTGTATCCACACAGCAGTTTGAAGACTTGAGCAACTATATGAAACCAAAACATTGCATTTTCAGACCTGTAATGTAGGCCCCTATTTGGAGGAACTTCATTTAAACTGAGGAATTTGGGAATGGGGTCAACTGGTACTATAGTTCCTACAGGCATTTACTATAACATAAACATGACAAACTTCCTTATTATACCAAGCATTACAATGTCATCAATAAAGGGGCTATTCCTTTTTCTGCCATATACCCCTGTGTAAGATTTAAAAGTCTTCTACAGAAGGATTATGTTTTTCAAATGGAATTGGCTACTCTCTAAATTCCTAAGATTTAAAAATAAGTCTAAGAGACTTGTTAGAATGACAAAACCTTTCAGAGACTTAAAATTCAAATCTTTATTAGAGTAAAATTTAAATCCATTAGATTTGAATTTTAAGTCTTTTCAAGGTTTTGTCCTTCTAATAAGTCCCTGGAATTTAGAGAGTAGGGTTAATTATTTTGAAACCCATACTCCCCCTGTATTCGTCCAGAAATGGGGTGAGTATTTCTTTTTGACGTGCCTATTCTACTCATTCTGTGGAAGGCTTTAGCTGAATCGTCCACAGGGGGAATGTGGATTTTAAATGGAATAGCTCCTCATGAGGAGACATCGGCTGATGATGCTGCGGAGAAACCACAACAACATTGCGAACATCGGCTGATATTCCTCCATAGACAGTCCAACTATTTCAACTGTCTATGATTCTATGTTTTGGAACTCGGTCATAGACCTCTGTGTTATTATTAGTGTCATGCACGGAAGTTTGCTTGCCATTTTGATATCGTTAACTTTAAGTTATGTGATACGACATTATCATCTAAATAATTATTGTCTCAGTGAGAAAAACATTTCTATATAGGCCCTTTTGTTTGTAAAGTTATACTACTGTACAAAAATGATCACAAATGACTAAAATGAAAGTTGACGAAATGGTGTCTGGTGGAGTAAACAACAAACAACAACAACCGTTCTAGTTGTTAATTATTATATCCTGATAATTATTGTGGACGCAAATATGACAAATCGTGTCAGGATAAAAAGTACTACGTCTATGGGTTGGATGGACTACGATCTGCCAACCAGCGCTGAAGTCTCACACCTATGACGTGCGATCGCTGTCATAAATGGAGAAATTGGCATTCAATATTACATGTATGTTGATTTCTAAATTTAGGCAATTTTAATCAATCAGATGTAAGACAATGTTTAGCCACCTATTAAAAATTCTTAAATGCAAAACAGTTTTAGAAATAATCCACATATTAATACCAAGAGAAATCGAAATGTCAGGTTCATGGAAATCAGCTTACTACATGCAATAATAGGTCAGGGATGTGAGAGCATGCAGATTGACATTTATTGCAGCAATCGTACGTTAGATATAGAGACCAAAGTTTGCCGTTTTCTAAAAGACAAATTCCGGATTGTTAATTGCAATGCCAGTTTCCAACTTGTTCCTGCGAAATTGCACCTTCAACATAGGCAGACCATTATTGTTAGCATGACTTTTGAGTGTTTAAGGCAAACTAAAAATGGCATTGACTCAATGTCAATCCAGAGTAACCTGACAAAGTATTCTCCAAGAAGTTAACTTGACATAACTGGTACGGTTTTCCACCAAAACGCTGAATTCTGTTTCTTTACCGAAAACGGCAAACTTTGGTCTCTACAGTAAGCCAAAAAATAAGGTACCAGTTATGTTTACCCCCTGTATATCCTAAACAAAGACAGATATGTCATAATTGGAACCATCAGCCAATAGCTGAATAATTTAGCTCGAATTTAAGACCTCATTCGTTGAAATTGTTCAAGAAATAAAGACACGACGATCCAAAACCCCAAGGAAGGTGCCAATTTAAAAGTTGCAGTTTCTTCTATTGCATGTGCTATTGATTTGTACACAACGCGTTCGCGAACAAGGGAACTAGCGCCGTGCTTCCATTGATTAGCACGTTAAAACTAGCATCATGCTTTCATTGATTAGAACACAAAAGTGCAACTTTTGATTTCGTCTCTTCAGTAGGTTTTAGATCATCGTTTCTTCAATTCTCAACCAATTTCAACAAATGATGTCTTAAATCAGAGCTAAAGAGTACAGGTATTAGCTGCTTGTTTTAATGTTGACACATATTTCTTTATTTAGGATATACAGGGGTGAACACAACTGGTACCTTAATTTTTTGGCTTACTGTATAGGCCTGTACACCTTTTATTTTGTACATTTATAGGAGGCTTGTGGCAGAATATTTGTTCGGTACGTGACTCGACTACTAATGGTCTGTTCCAGAAAATAAGTGCACACATTTTCAATGTTACTTGAAAAAGCTTGGAAATGCAATTAAATGAAGGAAAAATCACCGAAATATCCGAAATGAGCTCTGAAATTGAGATTTTCTGATCTTGAACTATTTTTCTGCACAGAGTCTTTGGACACTTTAAATGTCCAGATTTCCAAAAATCACAAGTAAAAAGTCCGGAAATCCGAACTACGCTACCATGGCTACAGGGGGCGTGCATCTATTTTCTGGAATAGCCCAAGTATGATGCAGTATCTCTATGTCCGAAGTGCAAACTTCCCTGGTCCGAGATGATGTCAATGTCAACCATCAACTTTCGTGTAACTTTTTGTAATCGTGTAAACAAGATGAAAATCCAGGTCAAAATGAGACGGGAAATCTGGAATACTCACTATGGACCACAATAGCCTCAACCCAAAGGCATAGTCCAATAACCTCAATTACATAATCATAGTACAAAATTTGACCTCAATTTGCAGAGGATGAGTTTTTGTACCCAAATCTTCAAAGGTCATTCAATGAATGTACAAATGTATTGGGGTTTAAGAACTGTGCCCCTGATAGATGAGCATGTTGTGGATCCTAGTGACTGTAAGCATGGTAAGCCCACTGGTATCTGGTATAAGACCATTAAGCCTGGTGGATAGTCACAGCGTTTTTCACGCAGAGGCAAATCGCCGCGATTTCTCGCCAACGTGTGCGACTTTTCGGCGAAAGTGTGCGACTTATCACGCTTTCAATTGCGAGAAAAAATTATAGGCTGGCGTTGCCAGTCTATTATGGTGACATATGTTGCCTAAATAATAGCGTCTTGTCCGTTTTTATGCATTTTATAACAGTGTCATTTTCGTATGAAGTAATAATGCATGATATATAGGATGGTATACCAGTGATTTTTGAAGGACAAGATTAAGATTTTCTTTCTCTCTCTCTCTCTCTTGTGCTTTGAATATTCACCGCCAAATAGATAGTCTCGAGTCTTGCACAATTATACTCCGGCGGAGTCAAACGGTCAGGCTAAATAACCTAATAGGCCTATATTAAAATAATAATAATAATTATATAGTGGTTATGTTAGGCCCTAAGCTGCCCTATACCACTGAGGATCATGAAAGTAGCCTAGATCACTGCACATCACAGGCATGAGAATCTTCCTGCTTTTGCAGGTCCAAATTTCCGCACTTTCTTATAATTTCAGCCCGTTTTTGGCCTTTTTAGCCTCATTTCACACACTTTTTCAGGCTTTTTCAAACTGTTCAGGTTTTTCATGGCTGATCATTCTTATGCCTGACATCATGATGCACATACTGACTATTGAAAAAGATCAAAAGATCTATCTCTTCCTGCATCCACTCCTTCGATTATTTAACAAGTAGCAATGGATTGTAAGGAATTCATTTTCTTTTGGACATCACGATAATCAATCCGATGTAAGATATAGAGATGAGGATATTGTTCCACTTTTAATTTGAAGCTGTTCAATTTGTTCGTCGGTCAAGTTCGCCACGATGTCTGTGATTTCTTCATGCTTACTTTGGGGCAAGTCACGTGGGGAAATAACACGACCTGATTGGACAAGTACAGAAAATCGCCAGCTAAAATCGTTTCCAGTAGAAAAAATTTCTACTTGAACTTTTTCTATCGCAACTCCGTCGGCGGCAAAAAATGGACTCGCTAGCGTTTTCCGCTGAACAAGTGCGACAAAGTCGCTGTTCGTCGGCGGGAAAAAAATCGCTGCGATTTGCCGCTGCGAGTAAAACGCTGTGACTATCCACCAGGCTTTAGGATCAGATTCTCTCCCAGATGTAAGCTGTTCCAACCTCTGTCAGGTCAAGTTTACAATAATGATACCCACCGAGTCACTTTGGCGGTAACTGGAGTAACACAACTGTTTGATATGTATTGTAAACATTTACTCTGGATCATATTTTAAAAGTGCAAGTGATGACAGTTTGTTTCAGAGTTTGACATTTTCAGAGAATAGGGCTGAAAGGGAACTTTGAAAATATCTGGAAAATGTTTGATGAAGCTGATGTTCCATATTAAGGCTAATGCCAAATAAACAGAATAGGCTCGTGGTATCACACTACCATACCAGTACCATAGAGACAAAATGTGCCTTAAGAAAGCCTCATTATTTCTTCACAGGGGCGACTCGGTTGACGTCTGAGGCTCACATACTCTCATACACGCAAGTCGAATTGAACACTATCTAATCCAAAACCATATTCTAGCTCAAACCATGCACATTTCTGTTCATTTTAATCTTAAATTCTAGGCCTACTTCTTGTATTTCTGAGCTTAATTTCTGTATTTAATACTACTGTATTTGATTCCGAGTCTGATTCTGAAAGAATGACAAGAAGTCAAATCGCATAATGCATCGCTGTGGTATAACCATGATAACGTGTAATCGGACAGGGTTGCCTCCTTGACCCATTGCTATTGTTTTTCGTGTTTGATGGTACAAATGCTATTATCATTGAAATTACTTAGAGTAACAATGGGTTTGGTTTGATCACAAAAGACCTTTGTTTGAGAGTATTTTCATATAAATACACTACCATGAGAAAGTCAACTTTGAGTATTTCACTTTCACTGCCGAAATATATAGCTTGATAGAGGTAAACATAGTAGGTATCCCAGGTAAACCTTAGTTAACATATTTGCTAGTCAGCCAAATTCGCCAAAAATGTCAATGCATATTTACATAGAAATTTAAATCAACTGGCCGAAGAAGGAAACCTACATAAATATGTTTTCTATACTTCACTTGACCCAAATATATGATTTTTTATGGTGATAAGCCAATCGCACATGGACTTTTAGAGGGATTTTGATAGCAGTTCCATTAAAAAAAGCTGCTATCATAATGAGACTAAGATCTAGAAACACCCCCGAAATGCCGTTTTGGGGAATTTTGCAAGGTGAATCTTTTTGATGAAAGTCAATCTTTGACAAGATGTAACTTTGCTACGGAAAGTGCTATGAAAAAAGGTTTTCAGTTTTGGCTTTGTTTACTCAAGGGCTTTAATTTGATATATAAAATGATGCAGTTTGATGGCAAATTTGAATTCACCTAGCATACCTAAACATAGTTAAGAAAATGCATGCTTTCCTTGTGTTTTATTATTTGGCGCATTTTAGTTGTTAATTATATTGATTATTGAGCAACTGATCATGCTAGTGATCGTATTGTTGTGCATGAAGCGAATATGGAAACTATCCCGGAAAACTATATCATATATAGAAAAGGTCCATCGCCCTTATAAAATAGCCAATGGTTCTCTTAAAATGAAAATGAAGAAATGCACACCATTTCACCATCTGAGCCAATTCAACAGAACCGTTTCAACCTGTCGGTCAATTCAATTGAAACAGGAGAAAACACAACATGATACATCATTGACAACTTCCGATTTGTGTCTGCAGCAGCTACTTCGTGTTTTATTGAGCGTTTTATCAACTCGGGGTGTTTTGTCACGTTTATCATGTTTGTGAAGTTGGTGATTTCTGAACCTTCAGTGCAGCGCCATCTCTTCGGATGATCAACTTGATCAAGATAACATGTTCCCAATTGCACTTCCCTTGTTTATCCAGACCACAAAAAAGACGGAAGGTATATACTTTGATCAGCTCGTAATCGGCGGGAAATGTTAGGCTTACCACTACGCCGAAAAGTAGACCAACGTTAAGACTGCTATAGTTGACCTGTCTGTTCTATATTTTGCGAATTAAAGAAAGTAGGCAAATTATAGGACTTGAATTACTAATTCGTGATGCTTCTGGCGAGATTTCACAAGACAATTCTCAAAATAAAATATATCAATTGATATTAATCCGCGATGTTATAAGACCCGCCGATTACGAGCCGAGCTGATCAAAGTATATGGTGTGAGTTTTGGAAGCTGAAACATCTCATGTGGAACTCCCCAATCCATATCTGCAAAAGTGAAATTCCACACTACATGCGTGACTCTAATGTTGTGAATCCTGGGTGCTGTCACAGGAGGGCAAACTCAATGCGTTTGATATACCGTAAAAATACGATAATAAGCATTATATGTGCCTATTAAAATAACGAGTTGCTCGGACAAGAACGAAATTTTTAATGTAGTTTTTTCAAGTTTTTCATTTTTTCTTCTGTTCATTTACAAATATCTGTAACACATTTTGCCCGATCCTATGGGGAAGTCTGGGGTGATGTGCTTAGGGTGAGGGGGTTCAAATAGGCCCCAACAGCAATAGCAGATAAAAATATCTGACTTTCTTCATACTAAAATTAACACGGTTAACACAAATAAGTCGGTTGCTAACTTTTAAGCACATAATTTTCAAACTAGACCCAGTCTGGGATATCTCAATATTAAGCCTTGAAAACGTACGTCAAACGAAGAGTGTTCATTCAAAATTTGGAGATCATATGAATTGGTATATCAAGTAGGCCTATATGGGGAGGGGGGGGTGGACAAGTCACGCGTTTAACATGATTAAAACGTACGCAGGTCGTACGCAGCACCAAGTTTGCCTTTATAGATGTCAGTCACATCTTTACATAATTAATAGCCTAGTTTGTGTATCTTAATTGAGTAAGACATGATTGCCTGTTTTGGGGGGGGGGCAAGTCATGCGTTTAACATGATTAAAACGTACGCAGGCCTTGGTTACAACCTCAGCACCAAGTTTGCCTTTATAGATGTCAGTCACATCTTTACATAATAGCCTATAGTTTGTGTATCTTAATTGAGTAAGACATGATTGCCTGTTACAGCATGGATATTTATAGAGAAATCCTGATCAGTTCCTGTCACTTGATGACTTCTTGACCTGCTTCTTTCCTTGTTTGGGTGCGAGGATTATGCAGGTTGCAGGTTTTAAAGCTTTTTAACTGCTGTAGCTTAAAACCGACTTGTGTTTTGACATGCAAACAGTATATGAGGGTCCTGACGTGAATGAGATAAAAAAAATAGCCTCATTTTCTGTAACATAGTTCAATAATCTCTATTCATCTATGTCGTAGCTCAAAAGTTGACCTCTATTTGGGGAATATGATATTTGTATACTCAATATTCAAACTTCCATCAGCCCATGGACCCTGGAAGACTGGTGAAGAACTCCAGGTGGCCTATATCCCGACACTGTACATTTGAATATTTTGGATCTTGGTGCATGCCAGGATGATAGACCCTATGTTCGCATTTTGGCAACATTGATATGATATAAACGTGACCAGGGGGGCCGGCCAAGATTGGCTGAATTTTGACGTTGTCATTGGTTTTACACGTAAACACAAAATGTCTCAAATTATTCCAAAACTGTACGTATGTTATTAAGCACTATTTTATCAGTCTAAATCCGTTGAGGTTCGCCAGTGAACCTCATTGTAAGTACTGTTTTTGAATGTTTTGTATGAATAACGCACGGTATGTTTATGATATATACCTAAAATTTCCCCCATTGGGTATCACGGTTCGCTTGGTCTAATGGTAACGGGTCTCGCCTGCGGTGCATAGGGTCCCGAGATCGAGTCCCGCTCACTCCAGTCTATAATTTTTTTTTTCTTCACATTTATTTTGAATCCAAAAATATTTATTTTTATGTGAAAATTTATACATTCACTGAGAAATATATTTTGTGCATTTTTTTTTCTGTAACGGGGCCAATAGAGCTAAAAACACAACTCAGCACGGGGCGTCCAATGTCCAGGCAGTGTTGCCGTCATGTTGTCTGTTTTGTTTACGATATTGGCTGTTGCCACAGTGAATAATGTAGTCCACCATCGTCTGAACGTGACGATTTATTCTGTTGTGTTAATGAGCCTTACGCGTTACGCATGACTTGAGCCATGCATTGCCATGCCATAGCCTGAGTCCAGAACAATAACATCAAATCGTGCACTGTCTTAGGACTTCTCGTGAATATAGCCTACCTTAAGGGATCTAAAATGAGCGTTTATTGCGTTTCGATAGTATTTTTTGTGGGACATGAGAGCTCCTCAGACCTATCGAATTGCATTCTGAATACGAAGCATGTCTTTCTGATATCAAATAATTTTAATTTTTGAAAATCATAATATAATACAAATTTATGACAAATTATAAAAATGTGATATTTTTCACATTTTTGATATATAACAGTCCTCGAAGTAAATTATATAAATCTAATGACATATTCTTAAAGTGTATGTAGCAGGAGGAAAAGCCGACGGTCAATTGAACATTTTGACCTTTCATATTGAAGATATGGATTTTTTTCCCAAAAAGACATAATTTTTTTTGGTGTTTTGGGAAAAAATCCATATCTTCAATACGAAAGGTCAAAATTTTCAATTGATCGTCGGCTTTTCATCCCACCTACATACACTTTAAGTATAAATCATCAGATTTATAAAGTTTACTTCAAGTACTGTTAAATATAAAAATATCAATTTTTAATGATTTGCCATAAAATGTGTATTAAATTGCAATTTCAAAAATCAAAATTATTTGATATCAGAATGACATTCTTCGTATTCAGAATGCAATTCGATATGTCTGATGTGCTCTAATGTCCCACAATAAATACTGTCCAAACGTTCATACCCCACCCCTTAAAAGGTCCTACTTTGGGTTTGAAATAATTTCGCCTAATATTATTTTTGCATGGAAATACTAGTAAAGTATACACAATTTAATTAAACTTCTCTGACTTCTCAATAAGGTATTCTCAACACACCCATTTTCACAAACATGACAAAACGTGCAAAGTCAACAAGCATAATGGACCACAATGGCCTCATCCCAATGTCATAGTCCAATAACCTCAATTAAACAATCACAGTGCAAATTTTGACCTCAAGTTGCAGAGTATACCAAATTGTCAAAGGTCATTTAAGGAATGTGCAACTGTATTGAGGTTAAAGGAATGTGCCCTGATAGATGAGCATGTTGTGGATCCTAGTGAAGGCTTCAAAAACTTGAAGCAAGACAGATTTTGAGAAACGCAGGCTCTTCCGATGATATCGGCATTATAAAGCTTCACGGAAATGTGTCCGAATTGAGGTGACAGGGGTCCAACTGTGAACTATATTCCAGGTTAGTTGACGCCCACCTGCACACGACAGGTTATCGATAAACTTCTCCTTGTAAAAAGTATATAATACACGCCTTTAAGCGATTATGCACGGTGGGGATTCAGATCTCACTTAACGTTGGTACATGAACTTGAGGCTATGAAAATAGGTCTTCTAGTAGTAAGTAGCAATTTACCACTTCTAAACCAATGCTACAGTTAAAGTTCAATGTGACGCGCGTATATTGGTGTAGACACTAGACAGGACTACATCTGTTTTCAAATTTGTTAAAACTTGAACATCTTTACTCAGTTATCATGGTATTTGACCATGTTGACTAGGTACGATGGTCTGTAAAAATGAATAGGGTCTTGAAAAAGAAAATGCTTAAAATGCTTACAATTTTTAGGTTAACATGCACAAATATGCCCATCACTTGCTAATTATTGAGGCCTGAGGTGTCCCGTTTGGAAAATATTATTTAAGTCCGGTGTCAAAGTCGGCGGCTGACTTTAGATGTTAGGCCTACATTGTCCTCAGGCTTTGACCCTAAAACATCAAAACAAAACTGGAGAAAGCAAGTGTATTCTTCCTATGCTCTCAGCCTGTCGAAATTATAAGGTTGTTACATTGGATCATTCATAGGGATACTGCTGTGGATGTAGGGCTGCTGTCATGGCAGTAGGCGGACCAAAAAGCATCAAAAACATGAAAAATGTTGCTGTGTTTTTCCCCTGTACTTTTCTGTAGGTCCAATTGTCGTGACATCAGTCACATTACCTATGTGAAACAACTATGATTTAATGAAATACATGCAATAATAATGATGCATACACATAGAACAATAATGTAAATCGCCAGGGTAATTAAATGAGTGAAAAATCACGGAAATGTCCAAAATGAACTAGCTCTTAAATTGAGGATTTCTGATCATTTGAACTATTTTTTCTGCTGGATTTTTTCGTTTTTGGACACTTTAAAAGTCTGTATTTC
The DNA here is from genome assembly GCF_039555335.1 of Amphiura filiformis. NCBI lineage: Eukaryota > Metazoa > Echinodermata > Ophiuroidea > Amphilepidida > Amphiuridae > Amphiura > Amphiura filiformis. The sequence goes on from NW_027305498.1 coordinate 829,423, forward strand.
CAACAATCACGACTGGAAAAAACGTCCGGAAATCTGAACTCATGTATAGAGGGTGGGCATCTATTTTTTGGAATCGCCCAATGCAAGGGCCCTCATCATAACTAGAGTGAAATTTAGGTGGCTAGATTATAGATACACGCTTTTTGCAAGAAAGTAAATAAGAGGAATAATGAAAGTTTGCACAGCTAAAGCAACTCTACTGAGTCGTTGGTGGTTAAATCTGTACAGCAAGACAACAATGCATTTCTTTGTTAACACGGTTCACATCAGTACATCACGTACATTGTGCTAATAGAATACCATTACACTAAAGCCAAGAATTTTCCGCGTTGCGGAAATTCCGCGAAAATCGCGGAATTCGGAGGTAAAGCGGAAAACGCATTTCAGAGAAAAAAATAAAAAATATGACAAGAAAAAGGAAAAAAAATACAATTGAAAAGAAATAAATAAAATACTAAATGAAATGGGTCTTCAAAATTCATCAAAATCAAGTAAAATCCGTCACAGATTTGCCGTACAACGCCTGTCCTACCTCCCATTGCAGCCATGATACCCAATCACCCATCCCAACTTTGCAAATCGCAATGATCGTCACAAGATTCTTGTGAAATTTTATTATGTCAGAAATGTGCTAAAATTACAAAGCGGAGAAAAGCGGAATTTAGCATTTGTAAAGCAGAAAATTCTTGGCTTTACATTACAGCATCATCATGGCTATTCACTTACAGTGGTATGATAATATAATAGTCTTAAAATGGCTTAAAAGACAGCTTTTAGCTTCTCTTTTGTCACTTTAGGATGATAGACCTACCTATACTTGTATATAGGGTGCCGGGGGAACACGGTCCCCTCTAATTGTTTGCAAGCCCCCCCCCCGCCCCACCCTTAAAATCATAACATAAGGAAAGTATGCCAGTGCGAAAATACATCTCGAAAGTGTTTAGTGGCTTTTATGCCATTGTAGGCAGCATGCCCCAATCTAGAAATTAACCCTAACATTCAGAGGACTTTTTTTTTTTTCAATCGGAAGGGAAAGAATGAATGGAGAGAAGATGAACAAAGAAGTCACTTGGTCATCCGGCCTGCGATTCCGTGCGTATTATGACTTAAGATGATTGCGTCATGACATCACGTGGGATTCATGCGCACTGGTTTTCGTGTTGGATTCTGTTGAAATTGGGAGTATTAAGGTTAGTTTTGTTGTAAATTGTCCAAGGAATCCCCGGTTTGAACAACTGTAACATAATAGCTTTCCTAGAAAGATTCGAGCCAAGTTTTGTTTTCTTTAAAAAAACTGAAATAACACAAACAATACACATATCCTATACGCGTAAACATTAGTACGTGTGGAATTTAATTAGCATTATACATTTAGTCATTTTAATTAATCATACATTTTATTAGTCATTATAATTAATCATACATGAACATAATATAGCATTATACATTTAGTCATTTTAATTAATCATACATTTTATTAGTCATTATAATTAATCATACATGAACATAATATCCAGGCCATTCTTCCTAAATTACGCATTTCGATGAAATGTTTCAAATGATACTAATCCGTAACACGATGGACTGTCAAACAATATAGGAGGCAAATTCTTTTAATGGACAATGGTGGACAACTGAATAGATTGTAAATACACTGTACATAGTACTATATACTGCAAACTTATAAAGCAGTCTGTTTGCTTATATCATTTCAATGACTTAACGAGTTTTTGACACATTGTATGCTTACTTGCCCAAACTCTAGCTTAATATTATTGTTTCACCTTTCACAATGACGAAAATACTCTCCTCTCTTCAATGGGCTATTCCAGAAAATAGATGCACACCCCCTATAGAGGAGTTCGGATTTCCAGACTTTTTGTCCAGTCGTGATTGTTGGAAATCCAGACTTTTAAAGTGTCCAAAGACGAAAAAATCCAGCAGAGAAATCCTGAATTTGAGAGCTCATTTTAGACATTTCCGTGATTTTTCATTCAATTAATTGGATTTCCAATGTTTTTCAAGCGACATTGGCAACTGGAATTCCAGTCGTTTTCAGAAAGCAGACTTGGAAATCCAGACATTTCTTTGATTAAAAAAATTCCCTTTAAAAGGGAAGGCCAGCGTCAATGCAGAAGAGGTCTTGTAAATAGTTTGGGTCACCGTGAAAGGCATTTTTAGGATCACGCTTACATCCATGTTACATGACAGTTCACCAAACCATCAATGGTGAGAACATGCACACTGAAACAGCAAAACACATTAACTCCTATAACTCCTGTCAACTCTTTAATTCATTACTCCAAATTGTTCTGTATTTTTGTCTTTACTGCTTTTTACCCATGCTTATTATAAAAATCAAGAAATACACTGCAGTTGTTAGTTAATTCGCTATGTTAACTCAACTTACATGTACATGCACATTTTATTTTAAAATAATTTTATATTATTTCGCAATGTATAGTTTACTATAAAGTAGATAGTGGCAAGCACATGATAAAGGACTGATCATTCACTACAATCTTCACTTTTAAACTGTATTTTTTGAATGTGTTGATTGTTAGTCCGAAACTCCTGCAACGCTATGGACATGGCATCTTACCTACTCCATTCTGTAGTCTGCATTGTGTGTTTTCTCAGTCTTCAATCATTTTGTTGAATGTAATTTTATGAATCAAATAAAAAAGATAGAAATTGGCCTCACTTTAGTTATGTGTCATTTTACAGTATTTATCATTTATAAAGTAAGACAATAATTTATTTATTTTCTATAAGTGCATGTCAAAATATGGGATATATTGTTCAATATTATAGCTAGCCCTAAAAACTTTATTTTCAATCGGATTTTTCCGTTGAAAAGACAAAACTGATGTTAAAAATAGCAATAATATCATCAATAACATTTTGAGTCAATTTTATCCATAAACGATACAGGATAGGATAGATAATTACTTTGACTTCAATGTGGTCCATATAATGAAGATTTTGATTCCACAACATTATTAGATCTGTTATCAACATATCAATTATACACTCACAGGCAACCAAACATGCTATCAGTAGTCCACTGATATGACCTCGTGATCATTCCCCCGCTTTGACCATGTCATTTTTTTTGATATGCTGATTGCTGAACAAGTTTATGTTTATATGTGTAGGCCTAACCTATGATAACTTTTTAAGTCATAATTAATTCAAACATAACTTTGGCAATACTCAATCGTTTTCGTTCGTTGAAACGGCAAAACATACATTCTTTTCCTTGCAAATCGAATTAGCAGACATCAAAAACATTTCCACCACGAGAAGTAAAAAAAATAATTCATACCAATAGAAGAAGGCTATAATCTTAGCTAATCTTTAGTGTACACAAACCCCATCTCAGAATTAGGTACCAGCGCCCTATGCGCTGGCGAAAAGTTACTCCTCTATAGGGGGTGTGCATTTTATTTTCTGGAATAGCCCAATACTTGTCTAATAATTCTGTATGGTACATACACAGAGCAAATCAAGTGAACACCTTAGAACGGTTTCAATACAATCATATACTTATCAAATTTACTATTAACATGTTAACGTCTGCTTAGGTCTGCTTATGTTAACGCCTACTTAGGTCTGCTTATGTTAACGTCTGCTTATGTTAACATCTTATACCTTTAGTATACCGTAGCTATTTTAAGACTTCGGGAAAAGGGAAAGCCCCAACTGTCGACAAGAGAGTCCCTTAGCATCAGCACGTGGACGCAGACGAGACCTCAGGGGGCTTATTACAGGTGTAAGACAATGAACACACACTGTACCAGGAATGTCACTCACACAGTTTTCGTTTTTAATCTGATCAACCAATTGTTTAGACCTGTCACTCTTTTATTAAGATGATAGACGAAGATACGCTGGATGACAACATGCTCTTACATGTTCGCTTCCCTAAATGTGCATGGTATACATGACGATCATGAGACTGAACGATATAGATCACATACCTTGCAGTGGCCTGTAATTCACCCAAGTCACGTGAGCACCTTACTTTGAGTTGCATGAGAACGATTTCAATATCACACTTTTTCGTGGAACATATAGCTAAATAAGACTTCGGCAAAGTGGAAGACCCCAACTGTCGACAAGAGAGTATCTTTGGGAACTTCTTGTGGTTAGTGAAATCAATGAGGTACACCAATATAGTAAACGTATCAAGTCATAACCTTCACTAATAATAGTTGGAGAACACTCAGAACAGTTTTAATATCAAGCTTTTTCGTGAAAGATCAAGTTGCTATTTTTAAGACTTCGACCATTACTCCCATTACTGTATATACTTCGACCAAGGGGAAAGCTCCAACTGTCATGACAGTCGACAAGAGACTCCCTTGACACCAGTATTAGGGTGCAGCCTAGCCCTCAGGGGGCGTCACGTACCAGAAATTTCACTCACGAAGTTTTCGTTTCTAATCTGGTCATTGCACAGACTTGTTAGACTGACACAAGATTAAGTTTTTAAGTACCATGGCAAAAAGATGATAGACGAGATATATATAATATATTGAATCCTAAGGTAATTAAGAAAGGAAAGCGAACTGACCTTTGCAAATACGACCTTCTTCTGTTCTTTCTATTCTTTATTAATCGGGACAAATCTACCACCACATTCAATTAGATTATTTTGTTCAAGACCATGAAGATGTTGACTGTGATCTTTTGCAAGAAATGTTTGCAAAAGAACCATATCTTTGTCTTGCAAATTTTGAATAGATCGCCCGCACTACAACATTCACGCGGTACCTACATTGAGCCATAGATGTCAAAGAAATGCTAATCACCCGCAGCTGTCATTGGAAAGAGCGGTATTGTATTCAATCTATGATTGCAGACATACGCAGGTAATCATTGGTGATGAGTGCATCCTGCTTGTAATGAATGGCGAACTATTCAAAAATCATATTCATCTATTGCTATGGTAGTTAATCCGATTATTACGTAACTTCGCCAGCGTATACCCTGGCGACAGAAGGTGACTTAGGGATGAAATCAAATCTCGACCGGCGGTCTAAACAAAGAACGCGGTTCAACCGCCGGTCAACCGGCGGTCGAGTTTTGATATCATCCCTTACCACACCTGCAATCACTATAATTGCTACAATATGTCTCATTGCTACTACCTGCCCGTGTTTCCCCTTCAACCTGACAGAGTTCTTCGTACACACAGCCTCTCCAGGTATATTACATATAGGGTGTGGAGGTATTTGATATTCTTCTTGACGTACACTAATTCAAATAGGATACACCTTAAGTGTTTGCGATTAAATAATTACAAGCATTATGGAAGCTTACCTTCAGTGATGGAATTTTTACAACTTTGAAACCATGTATTTGTTAGTTGTATCATAATTAAGCGAAATGATGAGACTAAACGAGGTAATGTTGCCCAAGAGGGTGTTATAATCTGCCATGATGATAATTGGACCATTCTCTCTGGTCGAACAGGTCGACTGGGGTGAAAAGAGGGGTGTTTCCATGCATCAGATGGCCCTTATTTCTGACACTGACATACTTTTAGAAATTGAATCCTCGTGGATTTTTCATTGAGTTGAGTTGAGTTTTTAAGTTTTGTTAACTTTTAATTATAATAATGATGAATTCTCATTATATGAAGGCTTTAACGATGAATGTTTGCATTTTTGTAAGCAAATCATCAAAAAACAAGTTATAATTTCAATAAAATGTCAGCAAAATTAAAAACTTAATTCATTACTTTTGACCCATCCAATAAACACAAAACGTTTTCGTAACAGATTCAGAAAGGCAAATAAAATGTTGCCAGAAAACGTTAATTAAATGTCAGTTTATATTCATATGTTGAAAAACGATATAACACTTTGACAACCTTTGTTCTAGCAACATTTTGATATAGAATAATTCGAAACGTGTTCATAATCTTTTAGTAACCCGTCATTTAAGTTACACAAATGTTTTAAATAAATAATTAATATAATGTATTAGAAACGGGGATAACTATTTGGCTAGTTAGCATTTGGCTAGTTAAATTCAAAATCAATAAAGGGCGTCCTATTTTGGCTAGTTAAATGTTGGTCACCCAGGCTAGTTAAAATTTTGTCCCTTAGGCTAGTTAAATATTTGTCCCTCAGGCTAGTTAAAATTTTGTCCCTGAGGCTAGTTAAAATTTTGTCCCTCAGGCTAGTTAAATTTTTGTCCCTTAGGCTAGTTAAAATTTTGTTTTTGTCCCTCAATCTAGTTAAATTTTGGTCTCTCAAGCTAGTTAAATTTTGGTCTCTCAAGCTAGTTAAATTTTGGCCCCCAGGCTAGTTAATTTTGTGTCCATCAATGCCAAAGATTCTCAGGCTAAAATAAGTAAATTATGTAGAGCTCCCAAGATTGAGGAGTTGCACTGCATTTTTATGCCTATACTTCCAATGTCATGGTGTAGACTTGTTTTCTTTGATAAGCGCTAGACTTGTTTCAAGTCTTTGGAAGCAAACCAGCCTCATTTTTAATGGCATAGTCCAATAGCCTCATACAACAGTAATTGCTTAAAATGCAAACTCAAGTTGTGGAGTATGAGTTTCTGTATACCAAAGGACGCTCAGTGCTCAAAGTCTCTAACACTAAAAATAAACCCAAAATGGTCTTAAGTGCATAGTTTGGTAACCTGCATGTAACAAGCATAACTCACAATTTGACCTCAAGTTTTGAGGTAATCAGTTTTTACACCTAAACACATTAAAAGGTCACTAAAAGAACTTACAAACATTATGAATAGAGACATGTGTTCTATAGATGAGCATGTTTGAAATTTTGCAAGGTCTTATCACCCTCGCTAGAAGTAGTACCTCACAGGATTTGTGTTGTTTCAAATTGTTTTTTGTGGATTATTAAAAGTTGAAATTATGGACACAGAAAAGCTAATCCATATTTCAATTTCTTTTGTTTTAGTGGACATATTAAAAGAAAACATAATCTTACTCGTGTTTTTTCTTCATCATCTCCCTCCTCCACCTCTTAGATACTTTTATTAGGCCTAAAGTGATATTGTTATTGGCCTACCAAAGTATATAATGCAAATTTGATGAAATTATGCATTTCAGTTTATTACTATAGTATTCGGAGGAGGGGTCTCTGAAAAAGTTCCTACTCCATTTTTTTTTGAAAACTCAGACAAGAAAAATGTTTTTATTTTTCTTAGCCCAAGTGTGTCTGTACTGTTTTCATAAGCCGTTTAGCATGTTTAGAGCATTTTTATTTAAAAGGTGTCCCATGAAAGTGTGCTTGTTTCCTCTCTACTCCTTCGGCTTGCCAAAAATTGCTTCCCCATTATTATTATTATTAACGGCATTTATAAAGCGCCTTTACTAAAGGACGAAGCGCTGTACAAAACAAATCAACCTTAAGAAATACAAAAACAATCAAAACCTTTAAAATACACACATAGCATTATTTAGCATAAATAAAGAAATAGTTAAAAACAAAGCAATGATTTCCATCCTAAAATAAACGGGAAAATAAATACCAAAATGAAAACAGAAATAATGTACAGAAGTAAAACACTATTATGAAACATAACTGATAATGATATACGCTAAAAACCATTAAAAAAATTAGGCAAATACACAAAAAACACTTAAAAAACCAGGAAAATCAGTTTGCCACCCCCCCCCTTTTAAACTCTCCCGGGGCTTTAATTATTGCAAAGCCCCTAACATTTTGTGTAAAAGAAATATATATATCAGACTAATCATTTAAACTTCTGCAATTTCATTTCTAATTGACGTCGGTAATTGACTAACTCCAAAATTTTCTGTTCACCATTACCATGGTTACAGATCCAACATTCAACACAATACCCCTCCACTATCAGAAATTTCCTGTCTTGAGACATAATATGACAAGCTGAAATGATAAATATAAACACAGACATCCTTGGGACAAGGGTTTAGCAGCCAGGGCTGTTAAAACAATTAATACCACAAATATATAACACAAATCACATTCATATGAGCTAAGTCAAACATGCTCTGTTCTTTAACCCCAATATACTTGTACAGCAATACAATGACCTTTGAGTCTGTTGGGTAAAAACTCCCATACTCTTCAACTTGAGGTCAACTTTGAGCTATATTTAATGAATGGGGGTTAATGAATTTGCCACAGGAGATGAGATCATTTTGACAGACAGTGTAACTCCTAGTAATGAATAACTCCCCAAGTCCTCCCTCCTTTTTAGTCCACAAATCCCATCATCATGGTGACAAGACCATGCTGGCCTCACTGCTCACTGCTCACCTCAGCTTTTGTGTTATCATACTCAATTCTATATGGATGGTACAAAGCAATTTTATAAATGTTCATCTGATTTAACTAGCCTGAGAGACTAAAATTTAACTAGCCCGAGGGACAAAATTTTAACCAGCCTGAGGGACAAAATTTTAACTAGCCTAAGGGAAAAAATTTAACTAGCCTAAGCGAAAAATTTTAACTAGCCTTGGGGACAAAATTTTAACTAGCCTAAGGGAAAATTTTTAACTAGCCTAGGGGACAAAATTTTAACTAGCCTAAGGGAAACATTTTAACTAGCCTAGGGGACAAAATTTTAACTAGCCTAAGGGACAAAATTTTAACTAGCCTGGGCGACCAACATTTAACTAGCCAAAATAGGACGCCCTCTGTTGATTTTGAATTTAACTAGCCAAATGCTAACTAGCCAAATAACAAATCCCATTAGAAACGATTGAAAAGATATTCTGTGTACAATGGTGTTTGCTGGGATGCTTCACAACTTCAATGTCAAACGACTCAAGCCCTACAGTTCTGTTACTTTGCAGCGGAAGTTGGTTGAATTATATGGAATTACCGGTTCAAAATGTCTAGTTGAGCTAACTCAAGTCCAGGAATTATATAATTTCCACGTATCTTGCTACAAAGAAATATGTATTTAAGCATGTAAATATTGGTTATACTGTACTTGTGCTTGTCAAATTAAAAATGGATTTAAATTTGAGAAAATTATCCAAAAGAAAATAGACAAAGTTCCGTCATGAAGAAGTGATCATTGTGTTTTGCAATTAAATTCTGTTATTCGTGTGTGATATAAAGTTCAAACGGCCGCTGTGCCTTCTTTGAAGATTTCCACATCGTTCCTGTCCAGAAAGCATTATACTTTTCAAGACTGTATACCGTAAAAACTCGATAGTTAGCATATGTGATTACTATCGAACGCTTTTGAAAACATAAAATTGTACTAAAGTCCGGCGCTTTTACCAACTGAGCTAATGGGGCACACTGACATCGCCTGGCTAATAATTACTTTATATGCAGAGATACTAAAATCAATACCCGGGATCGATACACGTGAATGTCCTATGCACGAGTTTGATATGAGACGAAAATCTTTGGATACCGGGGTAGAAAATGATGAATATATCCCGTAAATGATTTCGTATAAAGAAACCAGATATGGTTCCTTGCACTTGAATATATGTTTTGAACAGATATGATAGTCGTTAGCTTGCGTCTTGAGAAAGAAGCTTGCGTCTTGAGTCAAAAACTGACAATAATTCTGATTTACATGTGCCGAATTATATAGCGCAGTGTATAGGCCAATCGTGGAGGCAGTCTAAAAGCATATGACCTATGGCGTACCATGCTCGACTCACACACAGCGAGGTCAGTTACCGGCCTAATCAGGGCTATTGTCAGTAGCCTTAGTCAGATGTCCTTTGGCCCATTATGCGACTCAAAACTATTAAACAGGTCGATACAAAATGGCCATGCGTGGCGATGGATTCAACCTACCATGGCGATTTCTGCCATGAAGATATCGGGGCGATGACACTCAGGTTTACTTGTTCTTATGTAACTATGTGTATCGATGATTTTGCTCAAAAACCCTAAACATGATAAATATAATACTTTACCACTATAACGTAGCAATGTTTGGTGTCAAAAGAATCAAGCTATATCATGCATCAGACACATTCAACATCAACACCACTTCATCTTCTTCATAATCAATGTCGGTTTCGTGAATTTTGAAACACATATACCCGTCACTTAAACACTAATTTATAGAGCAAATGCCTAGAACGTTTATAAATGCAGGAAAACTCTGCTCATGTTGCTCGGTCTTTTGGGCTATTCCAGTTGAAATCCATACACCCTCTCTGGAATACATGGCATTAATATTCCACACAGGAAATGTGAATTTCAATGGGATTTATGGGCGATTCAATTTGAAATCTACACCCCTGTGTGGGAGGTTAAGGTAATGTCTTTCATAGGGGTGTATGTATTTCAGCTGGACTAGGCCAATGGAAATATATCATGTTGTTTGCCATATCCCAGTAAAGATGAAAAACATGATTTTGTCATAATATTTTTTTTAATGACTAATAATTATTTGTCATTCTATAGGCCTGTACTTGACTCAATGTGCATATATGCGAAAACAATAAGCAATTGTTTTTGGAATACTTATTTTCAATTATTTTAAGTAGATGTCTCCTGTTTCTTAATAATCTTATATAAACCATGCGGAAATCAGGATGTCATTGAAAACACTGGACACTTTTAGCAGGCACTTATCCGAAAATGATGCTCAAAACTTGTATAGACCATATGCGTATTTTCAAAAGTGCAATTTTTTTAACATGGTGACGAAAACAAAATGCATAGTTTTCGAATGGTTTTGTGGACTACATGAATATATGTATTCATTTCTTCTGAAAATTGGGATGAGTAGAGAGTTCAGATCGTGTAGACAAGCCCATGTGGCATATTTTGAATAAGAGACATGTACTGTTGTGGTTCCCCACACTGCCACACAAAAAAACTGATAAGCATTTCAAAAGGGACTAATTTTATCACGTTGGTGTGCCAGTTTGAGGGGGAGGGGTCACCATTTCACCCAGATATGTAGCCAGGGTTATCCCATGCGGAAGGGGTGCATGTGTCAAAAATAACTACGAAACCGATTTATATTCGAATAAACATTATAGTATGTGTTTGCATGCAGAATGCAATATGATTTGATTTCATGTACATGCCTTTTCTATATTAAGCGAGTGAGTTTGCAGAAGCCGTATACATGTACATTATATTTTATTTAAAAAACTGCAGTATTTTAAAAACTTAATATTAACACATTGATCTTTTAGGAAATAAGACAAGGAAGGCAATACTCACGCGGTATGTGAGTTTAATACGGCCAATGATATATCAAAACTAAGTTATGGCCGGAACATATCATTCCTCTTGTGTGTCAGCTTTATTTGCCTCAATACTTGCGTCCAATCACCGCTAAGTCATGCACCCCTAAAGTTATTCATGATAATTACTGAACTATATTGATCGGCTTTGAAAACAATGCTATACAATAATTATTTCTCTTATTGTAGACAGCAATGTATTAGACAACAATCACAGTTTGAAGAATCAAACCCTAAACATGCATGTTCACAACATTTCTAATACAGAAATTGTACCTACACGGTCATAGGCCTGTAGACGGGGAAGTTAGCGGAATTTGAGTCATCGGATACGTATTAATACATGTATTTAATGATGAATTCAACTGTAGACGTTAAAATAAATTATTACACAGCATTAAGAATTTTCATTCACAATTTAACAGAAAATGTCAAGATTATTATCAGCTTATATTCGTGACAGTATGAGAGAGAATGGAAAGAGATGACCAACAGAGGGAGGAAGAGCAACTTAATTTTTTCTTGAAAAGATGTGGTTAGAAAATTAGAAATTCTATTAAGAAAACTACATAAGTTTTAAATAGTTAAATAAATTATTTTGAAACACAATTACCGAATCATCTTGTAACACAAGGATCTCAAACATGAAAATCTCTAGGACATAGCTCCTTAATCTCAGTGTGCAATTATTTGTGAACTATATCATTTACACCATCTATGTTTACACATACACGAAATAATTATGGACGTAGCGGGCAACCCTGTGAAACACTCTTGCTAGTCTAGTAACTACGGGATTACTTGAGCCAACTGTAGAAATGAAACAAGAACTGCTTTTAAAAAGGAAATCGTGATAGTTTACGAATGACCTTGTGTAATGACCTTGACATAACTATTGACGTGATATTCCATTGAGTATTACATTCAGCAAAATCACATCATGATTGTCACATCCGAGCTTAAAGTATCCTTCTCGTCGTGTACATCATTTATAGTCCAGGTAGATATCCGGTTTGCATGTCCCTATTTTTGCTTAGAGTTCTTCCATCAACATTGAATTGGAAGAGGTGCCGAAGGGAGGATGATGCATAAGAAAAGTTTTCAAACAATTGGGTGTCAATTTGTTCTCTCTTTGTAGATTTCAACACTTTATTTTCTCAGTTAATCGTTGCTATTATGCTGAAAGTGAATGAGGATACGATTTGATTTCCAACGTGTCAATCAACTCTCCTTGCAGAAACGGAACATTTGCAAGTGAATTGTTTTCCTAAGTGACATAGCTTTAGTTACAAATTAAAACGTCTTTCAGTGTGTCCTGCGCTTACAGATACTGTCAGTATTGGCTTAAAAACATCCACTGAAATATTGAGTACTGTATGTCGTATCCCATCGCCTTTAATGTTGTTTTATTGCTTGCGAATGACAATTACGTAAATGGGAGATTATTTACGCAATCATACTGTTTAACCAATTTGAGTTAACCAATACTCATTATTCATGTAAATTCTGCGTTTCAATAGCTCAGTTTCTCATATAAAATGAATATTTTATGGCAAAACCGTCGTCTAGTCTGTTGGCAATGATGCCTGTGAGAATAGAAGGTGAAGTTGAAGGATGTGGTTCAGGACTAATGGGATTGATGGAGGATCCTCGGTCTGTTGAATCTGTGGTTGTAGTTCTCATGTTGTACCTTTCCGTTTTGGCAAAAATATTTTGCAGGAATGTCTGTAATCAGAGTTTTGAGTGAGATCTGTGGTGAAAATGTGAGTTTTATTTGAGAATGGAGAACGTTCTTAATTCCATTGTTTCTTTCATCATACACTTCGACTTTGTGACATATAAACACATGCACACATGTATGACAACACGATCAGTTCGTCAAACCAATTTACATTAATTCGAGGATACAGTGCAATGATGTTATGCCTGTCCTGTTTTGAAAGTAAATGAGTTTGTGGTACACCAAATGCGTGCATGTTCCCCGGGCATGTTCTTTAAAGTCTATCCTATTCATGAAATTTTCCGGAATTAAAAAGAATAAAAATTCCCTTTAAAAGGGAAAGCCAGCCTCAATGTAGAAGAGGTCTTGTAATTAGTTTTGGTCAATGTGAAAGGCATTTTAGGATCACGCTTACATCTACATGACAGTCCACCAAACCATCAACGATGAGAACATGCACACTGAAACAGCAGAAAACATTAATTCCTAATCTCATGTCAACTCTTTTAATTCATTACATGTACTCCAAATTGTTCTGGTCTGTTTGTTTTGTTGTTGTTGTTGTTGTTGTTGTTGTCGTTGGTTTTTTTGTCTTTTCAGCTTTTTACCCACGATATCTCAATTTCCAATTTTGTAATACCAGAACTTACGAACTCAATATCTTCGCTTAGGAATGTCCGATTTCACTGCTTTCGATATATACACTGCCGGTTTGAGTTAACTTACATGTACATTTTATTTTAAAATAACTTAATTAATTCGCAATGTATAGTTTAAGCCTACTATATTATAATAGATAGTGGCCAGCACATTTATAAAGGACTGGTTACTCACTACAATCTTCACTCTTAAACTGTGTTTTTCTGAATGTGCTGATCATGTTGATTGCTAGTCGGAAACTCCTGCGAAGCTATGGACATGGCATCTTACATACTCCATTCTATAACAGTCTGCCTAGTGCCTTGTGTGTTTTCTCTTCAATCATTTTGTTTTGTTGAATGTAATTTTATGAATCAAATAGTTATGTGTCATTTTATTTATAATAAAGAAGTTATTAAATTAATAAAGTAAGACAATTTATGTATCTATAAGTGCATGTCAAATGGGGTACATTGTTCAATACTATATGCATAAATTATGCCCATATTATAGCTAGGCCCTAAAAACTTTATTTTGCATCGGATTTTTCCCGTTGAAAAGACAAAACTGATGTTTATGATAGCAACCATTTCATCAATAACATTTTGAGTCATTTTATCCATAAAACGACACAGGATATGATAGATAACTACTTTCACATCAATATGGTCCATATGATCACAGATTGTTGAGAATCTGTGATATGATCCGAGGATATGATGAAGATTTTGATTCTATAGATCTGTTATCAACATGATATCACGCTGTTCAGTGGTCAAGGAGTAAGGACCCCCGGTCAAGGACACTGATATGACATCATAGGTGATGTCAGATTTTCTTCTGCTGACCATATGATGCTATATTAACTATTATTGTTACATTTAGGCCTTTAAACTTTTAAAGTCATAATTAATTAGTTCAAACATAACTTTGGTAATACTCACTCGTTTTCGTTCGTTGAAACGGCAAAACATACTTACTTTTCCTAACAAATCGAATTAAAATATTTTTAAAAAATTTAACCACAAAAAGTAAAAAAAAAATCATTCCAATACCACTAAAATATAATCTCTTGAGTAAACTGACCCCAAACCTGAAACAGGTACCAGCCCCTGAATGGGCTGGCGATAAGCTGCAACAGTATGCGCTAATGAAATGAAGGCTTATATCTTCATTTCATGTGGCTTGTAATCCCGGCTTGTAATTAAGGTAAATATATGCATTTATAGCAAAATAGCCGTGTAATAGGCTGCAATCACAGACCCTAGGGTCTGTGCTGTATAGATGTAAACTTTTTCTTAATGTATGTTGAAATATATTACTATCTAGGCCGATAGCCTTCGCATTCTTAAAACTTTTGTAAGAGTAACCTCACTATATGATGAGATTTCATGTTGTATAATTTAGCGTCCCAATAATTAACATTTTCGTGATTATTGTGAAAGTTTTGCATTCTTTTCCTCTTGATTCTGCTAGTGTACCGTAAAAAACGTTCCATTTAACCCTTTCTTCCTTGCACTGACTGATAAAAATGACGACCTTAATATTCTTCCTAATTCGAAAACTTATATTGTCATAATTGGTCATGATTCAACCAGCTGGACATAAACAGGCATGTTGTCATATTCACCAGAATAGGTTACTATCCGTAACATAGGAATCTGATATATCACCTTACGAGATTGAATTTATTAAATTTGAACAGGAATCAAACTCACGCTGAGACAACTGCGCAAAGTGTCTCACGCAACGATAAATATACCGTACAGCATTCAAAGTCAGTGGTCAAAGAACTGAAACAGGTAAATCCAAAAATGATTGTTCATTATGCAATCAAAACTTTATTAACCCAAGTTATAACTGATAATTGGTTTTGGTGTAAGTTATTTCATCCTAATATGATCCTTTACATTAGTTCAAGCATTCCGAGGTATTTTAAATCCTGGACCATTAAATTCTTCGAGCCGTGTTGCACTCCTTAAATTTTCAAACGAATTGATGATAATCAATTAGTCAATCAATCAATTTATTGACTAATTGATTACCGATAACCAATATGTTGTATCAATCAATGTGGACATATTTCGATCGTTGGACATTAATCGAACTCATCATTCACCAATGTATATCTCATTTTCGTAGTCAAATTTGCACAAATCTTTCAGTAGATAAAGAATCACGTTTGCAGCTCTTCTGAGAGCCACATACTAAGACTTAATTCAGGCGATCAGGAACAACCTTAAATAACTCTTTTCAGCGAACGGTGTGAACGTTTGAGGCCTCTTTGTTTACCAGAAAAGGACATCACACTTTAAACGACTCTTTTCAGAGCCATCATTCCTCATGATAAGGGGCGCGCTATTCGCAGCCCTCTTGTCGGCAAGAGGACGTGCATAACTGATCCCAGTAGTTTTTATGATTTTGTTTGGAAGAAGTTAGAGCTAATACTGACAAAAGCTTGATACTTTCATACTTGTAAGTAATAATTGAACTGCCGGTGTTATTCTCCAAAATATTAACATTTCCTTTATAACCGCTAAAACCTATGTTCCCTTGCATCCTATTTTGTTCCCTTTATTATCATGATTATGACATGGATAAGGAGATGCCCACGACGATCACAGTGTCAAATCTGTGTTAATGTCAGTAATAATAATGGTTCCCGGGTTGCTGAGATCGGCTTCATGCTAACAACACCAAACATTGACTGTACTATTTGTAGATGAGGAGTACACAGACGGGCGTTAACAGGCGTATGAAATCACAACCAATACAACATCGTAACGCACATGAATATAACAAGTTCCGGTTAACTTTTAAAAATATGTGTATTACATTATTATACAAACGTTACTGTATTACGTTTCACGGTTGTTTGATGTGATATCATTTATTAATTTTTCTAGCAAAATATTTTTATAATGTTCAAGTCTATAGATCTGAATAATACCAACAGCTGATCACACTAATAAACTGTATTATACACATATATTGTGTAGCAATTTTTAACATATATTTTCGTTTCTATATCAAATTATTTATCTTTTCAGCTTTTTTGTGGTTATTTTTATTCTATAAACTGTACATTTGTGTGCAAATTGAGGGTGCTATTTACATACATTTTTAAATTTAGATTAGCCAAATAAATATGAGTTTTTCTTAAAAATGACTCAGTTTTACATCCCATTAAACAATTGTGACTGGTTACTTGTCCAAAATCGCCCATGGTAAAATAATGTTGAATGTTTGATGTGGTGATTAAGGGTATTGTCATTGAAGAATTTGAAAATAAAATAATATAATTGGGCACAAATCGTTTGAGATAGTGAAATGTTTTTGGCAGTAGTCGGTTGTATAAAGTCAACTTTTGGAGATGGAGGAAGGGATGGGAGGGGATGAAATGTATATGAAGGCCTGAGCGCAAGAAGACCGTAAGTCCACTTCATTATGTAAATCGCCAAGTTTGGAAGTTTGATGCTCTAACCATATTATTTAGCATGTTCAACTCTAACACTTGTCACCAATTTGATCAATGTCATATTAACTCGATGAGAATTGTTATAGACTAGTACAGACATTTTAGATATAAACTTGGAATATTATTCACTTATTTCATGTCACATGAATGTATGAATATGCTAAATGTGTGTATAATAAATGGCACACGAAATGAATTCTATTATTGTGATGGGGGAAATAATTTGAAATTCAACCCTTAACTCTCTCCACGCGGGTGTGGAATGCAGACGTTTAAAAAAAATCAAATTCAAAAATTTCAGAATTGTAAATTTTCATGACCATATTGGGAATCAGCATGAAAAATGCATTACATTGAGTACAAACAAGCCTAGTATTGGTTCAGTGGTTCTTAAGATAGCTCTTAATATTTTCAGAAAATATCTCAAATCTTGGATTTTTTTATGTTGAAGCCCATGGCTAGCACGCAGAGCATTAAGACCTGCGTTTGATTTTTTATTTTCTGTAGACAATACTCCGGTGAATACAATAATGTTTTCAACACACAATAATATAAAGTTAATGAACTATCCGCCTTCAGATGTCAATTCAGGTTATAGACTGAAAGTTCGTTCCAAAAATACATTAATAGGTCTGTGTGTTATGTTGCACATGATGTATTCTTTTAAATTCAAGGTATTTTTTAAAATGCACAAAATACTTGACAAACGGTACAAATGAGGGTGTCTTCCCTCATACTCAATATAGGCAAATCAAAATGGACAAATGGGTTAACACTAATTGCTATAAAATCCATTTCACATGCATCCATCTCCCAAAAGCTCACAAAATAAATTGTCAAAATCTCGGAACATTTAAGTAGTGGAGCAGTGCCTACTGTAGGCCTACATAAATCCTACATGGCATAGGTGACTAGGGTCTGTGGTTGGGTGCAAAGAATCTTTATTTTATAGCCAGGTTGAACTTTTCAGGTCTTATGTTATGTTATATTATGTGCATGATATATTCATTAGTGACCTTTAATATGTGAAAAAACGTAATTAGCACTTACCATTCTGTTTTATGACACATATCATAGCGACACCCAATTCTAATGTTTGTCCATGCACGAGACATCTAAATTTTGATATCAGCACACTCTATATAAGGTAAATTTGGAACAACTGCCATTTTCTTGCTCATAAAAATTAAACTGTAGCTGCGATTCACTTTATTTTTTGATAATTGAGTGTGGCATTTATAAAAACTTTCCATAATGGGAAAGTTCAACTTGGTTCTTACGTAAATATCGATTCCTTGCCAGCGCTCGAAAAAGGCGCGTCCTTGCGTCAAATACCCGTGGAAGTAGGCCCGGACCCGCAAATTTCCTACACTACGGGAGTAGGGGTCCGCGTGACCCGTAAAATTGAACCAAGCCAAGAGCAGAAAATCCTAGTTTTGTTGCTCCACTGGTAAATCTGGTTCACATAATCGGTCCAGCTCCCTGAGTACACTTTCATTTTAGTTTCCCATCAAGTTTTCAAGCCGCTTTTTCAATTTTCTACAATCTAGACATATCGTGATCGCCGTAGCTAATTCTCTCTCTTGAAATTTCAAAGGCATGGGTCCGGCGTCGGACCTTTGAAAATTGGTGAGGACCCTTGAAGTTTTAAGGCAAGGGTCCAGAGGACCCTGGATTTTTCTTCTTATTTCGAGGCCTGTTCCTTGCCCTATTGCACTTTTTATACTCACCCTGTATACGAGTCCAAAGTTGCGTCATCTGAACGGTGCAGCCCAGAGGATGATTTAAGGAAGCCCCATCATGCACTGCGAAAGTGTTATCACTAGAGTTTCAACTGCCACTTTATTTTTCAAATCCCATTGAACTCTGTTCAAAAGATGTTTTTTTAGAATTGTGCGTGTGTCATTATTACTTGGTCGATTTCAGAACAAAAGTGATGTGTGTTTAAAGGATAATTCACACCTTCTGTATACGTAAAATGTGAAATCGACCAGCATCTTCACAGCGTTTTTATGTAAATATAACTTTACAAATTCAAATTTAACCATGCACTTCTATGCAGCATAGGAAAGCAGTGGTTTCATGTTACTCACACTGCTCGCCTGCTGCACAGTAAATCCAGTGGGGTGGTGGGTAGTACTTAAATCATCCTCTGGGTGCAGCCACAACGTCGTATTTGTAGCGAATGTCTCAACTTCTTTTCAAATTGATTTCAAAATCAGAATTTGCAGTTTTATGTATAAGTCCTCTCTCTGAATATTTGAATACGAATTAAATAAATTATACTTTCGTTACAATTAGATTTCTGGTGAAAGTCTGTATAGATCTACAGAGGGTGTGGGCATGATAGCTCAAAAACTTTTCTATAGTGTTTAAGCTACGAAGCAATCTCACCAAGATCATGATCCTCACTCCCTCTTTTTCATGTTTCAGGAAATATACACTTTCCGCTTTAGTGATACATTTTGAGCAGATATATTGCGATGGGAGCATTAGTAACATTTGAAACCCGTGGGAGGGAACACAGGGAGGGATCAGTCATCCTTTTAAGGCGCCTCATTCCATGATTTTATCATAGATCTTGTCAAGTTCATTCATTCCTTTTCCCAAAGTCCCTACTCCAAGTGTTACTATCTGTGCATTATACTATACAGGATGAGTCAAAATGATCTGTCCCAAACTTTTCTGGAATTCAGTGTGAACACGCTGAATAAATTTACGATATGTCTTTACGATGTGTTATGGCAGAGTGTACCTTTCCCTTCCCTTAATGTTTAATGTTATTGAAATGTTTTTATCAAAACCAAAATCCAAAGTATAACATGTTTAAAACATTTTTGTGTTTGCTGAGTAACGTAACTTAAATATTAAAATTTTATTTATAGTCTTTCTCTGAATGTTTGAATACGAATTAAATCAATTATACTTTTGTTACAATTAGATTTCTGGTGAAAGTTTATATAGATCTACAGAGGGGTGTGGGCATGATAGCTCAAAAACCTCTATAGTGTTTAAGCTACGCGGGGCATACGAAGCAATCTCACCCAGATCATGATCCCCCACTCCCTCTTTTTCAATATTTCCATGTTTCAGGAAATATGCACTTTCCGCTTTAGTGATACATTTTGAGTAGCTATATTGCGATGGAAGCGCTAACATTTGAAACCCGTGGGAAGGGACTTAGGGAGGAGCAGTCGTCCTGTATAGGCGCCTCATTCCATGATTTTATCATAGAACTTGTCAAGTTTATTCATTCCTTTTCCCAAAGTCCCTACTCCAAGTGTTACTATCTGTGCACAGGGTGAGTCAAAATGATCTGTCCCAAACTTTAATGGAATTGTGAACACACTGAATAAACTTATACGATTTATGCGATGTGTCAAAAAAATTCTCTAGTGTGTAAGCTACGAAGCAATCTCACCCAGATCATCAGTGATCATGATCCCTCATTCCCTCTTTTTCCATGTTTCAGGAAATATACACTTTCCGCTTTAGTGATACATTTTGGGCAGATATAATATTGCGATGGGAGCATTAGTAACATTTGAAACCCGTGGGAAGGGACATAGGGAAGGAGCAGTCGTCCTGTATAGGCGCCTCATTCCATGATTTTATCATAGAACTTGTCAAGTTTATTCATTCCTTTTCCCAAAGTCCCTACTCCAAGTGTTACTATCTGTGTTTTATCATGATTATACTGCAGGGTGATTCAAGATGATCTGTCCCCAACTTTTCTGGAATTGGAACACACGGAATAAACTTACGATTACGTTTATGGCAGAGTGTACCTTCTCCTCCCCTTAATGTTGAATATCACTGATATAAGAAAATAGTTACTTCAATCGAAAGATATGGCAATATATAACTATCCATTTATCGCCGCGGAGAACTAATTGCAATGCATGATGTCTCCTGTATGTATGTGGCCAAAGTGTTCAGAATTTTGACATCGACTTTTTCATGGTATCGCAAAATGATGAAATTATATTCACTCAACTGGCACATATTATGTATCAAAATGCTCAGAATTGACAGATCTGGTTCGCTAACAGCTTTTAAATATACGTTTATATTTAATATTTTTGAGATATCGATAAAGAAAGCACATCATTTTGCTTTCCTTTTCGCTCCGGTACGCTTTCCATCGATTTATGTCAGAAAAAGACCATTTAGCGTGTTGAAAAGTAGTAAGCGAACTGATGTAAACATTGATGATGACGAAACATCAATGGAAAACATGATCTGATTGGCCAGTTTTCCGAAATTAGCTTTACCAAAAGTCCAAAACTAACTTTTTTATCGGAGTCAATCACGCTCAATCAGCGATAGCTAGTATTATACAACGCTCGGGCTGAACGGGGGAGTTCACTTGTGCAGCATTACATCGATAAGATCGTAGGCTACATTATGACTTTAATCAATATCTATTGAAAATTTGCTAAGTAATTTTAGGATTTTGGTTGAGTAATTTTGGTATAGTTATTTTTGACTCACCCTACATAGTGAGAGAAAAGTGCATTAATCGTAAAAACTTAATCAATTATTGAGGTTATTATTTAGGTCCATGTCCATACCGTTGTGTCGGTCTGCCAAAAACGCATCTTTCTACGTAATATTCTACGTATCAACAAATTTTCGTCTAATTCCAAATTTAACTTTTCCTGTGAACCCAACTTTCAAACCCAATTTCATTCAGTTCGATGTTTACAAAATCGACCCTGGGAAAATCTATGCGAAAGTAATAATCATATAGAAATATTATATGGTAATTTAGTCACAAATTTGTATCATCAGACACTATAAATCCACAACATCCTCATCTATCAGGGCATAGTTCTTTAACCCAAATACATTTGCACATTCATTGAAAGGCCTTTGAAAATTTGGGTACAAAATCTCTTACTCTGCAACTTGAGGTCACATTTTGCTCTATGATTGTTTAATTGAGGTTATTGGACTATGCCATAGGGATGAGGCCATAGTGGTCCATAGTGAGAGAAGGGTTAGATTGAGTCCAAAGATACTAACCATGCTAACAGGTGCCAGGGCAGGAAGTAATACGATTTGCATTTGTCACGGTGTACATTTTCATCAAATTTTCAAGGAAACATTATTTTCGGCGATGAAAAATACGTGTACTCTTTTACTAATGATGTGTGCCCCATGTGTGATGCAAGAAGAACGCCTACCAACGGGCAGTGGCGTAGCGGGGGTCATCATATGGGGGGGGGGGCACCGACCAAGACTGTGGGAGGGGGCACCGGGTCTAATGGGGGGGCACAAGCCGTTTTTGGTAACTTTTCTAAGGGATTTTCTAAATTTTGCAACCGATTGGGGGACACGTGCCCCTATGACGCTACGCCACTGCAAACGGGTAGTGAAATGTGGAAAGGCGGAGGAGGATAACTTGTGGCTCTCCAGTTGGCAATATCATTGAACATGTTGAAAGAAAATTCTGATCCTCAATATGCACATTTTACATTCAATTCATGTATATACCATGATTTTATACGTCCTGTTGTAAGTGCACACTTCAGCTGTAAACGATTTTATGTATGACTCAATGTTGATGAAAGATAGCAAAATCTGTAACACCATCACTGAATTATCTGCAACCTGTAATGTAAGTTTAATAATTGCTGTGCGTTACGACAAATAGAAATATACCATAAGATGTTTATTAATTCCCCCCACACACACACACACACAGTCCTGACACGCCACTGGAACTGAACAGCTATAAACTGCTTCAATTGGACCTTCATATTGAAAACAATGTTTTCCCAACTAACATTTTACATAATAGCGTATAAGCATGGTACCAAATGCCTTCATTTGGTGCTCATTTTGTATTTTCCAATGACTGAGGGGAGGGGCACATTTATCTTCGTGGTCATATTTCACACATCATTGTGGCCCCCTCCCCCACCCCTCCCCCCGCCGATCAACTTCGGATTGATGCACTTGCATGAGCGCCAACTACTTTCGAATTCTCTACAAAATAGTCATTCTGTATCCAAACAAATTGAAGCAGTAGTATTTAATGGTGCACTTCCAGAGGATGATTTAAGTACTACCCAACACCCACTGTGTTAACCATGCACCAAGCATAGCAGTGTGAGGAAACATGACACCACTGCTCTGCTGCTGCATAGAAGTGTGTGGTTAAATTTGAATTTGGTCAGTTTTGTAAACAATAAAAACACCAGTTTTATGCCAGTCGATTTCACATTTTATGTTATCTACAGAAGGTGTGAATTATCCTTTCTACACACATCACTTTTAAATCTGAAATCGACCAAGTAATAATGACACACAAACAATTTTAGAACAGCATCTTTTGCACAGAGTTCAATGGGATTTGAAAAGTAAAGTGGCAGTTGAAACTCCAGTGATAATACTTTTGCAGTGCATGGTGGGGCTTCCTTAAATCATCGTGCACTTCCAAGTAAACCTATACTAAATGTTATGGTGGTCTGGTAATTCTTGATTCACTCACATTTTTAGAAACTTTTCCAAACTTCGCCTTCGACTTAAATTGTGACATAACACATGCACACACATGTATGACAACACGATCAGTTCGTCAAAACAATTAATATTAATTCGAGGATACAGTACAATGATGTTATGCCTGTCCTGTTTTGAAAGTAAATGAATTTGTGGTACACCAAATGCGTGCATGTTCTTTTAAAGTTTGTCCTATTCATGAACTTGTGAAATTTTCCGGAATTTAAAAGAATAAGCTGCAACAGAATCAGCAGTCCATTTATAAGTTGCATATTTAATTTAATATAAGGCGAAGAATATAAAAGAAGCCACATACAGCACATTACACGAAATCAGCTACACTCTTTAGGCCTGTTGAAAATTAGTAAAAATTACTCAATGTTGATATAAAATTAGATCAATGAGCCCATTAAGGTATGGGTTTTAAGTTAACGTCGAGTACAATATTTCATAGCGAGACCAATAAATATTGGGCGTAGGCCTAAAGCATCCAATTTTATCATTATTATGTTTTGGATCCAATATTTTCACACACTTAGATTCATCAAAACATAATAATGAGTAATAAAAATTCCCTTTAAAAGGGAAAGCCAACCTCAATGTAGAAGAGATCTTGTGTAGTTGGGTCACCGTGAAAGGAATTTTTAGGTTCACGTTTACATGACGGTCTACCAAACCATCAATGATGAGAACATGCACACTGAAACAGTAAAAAACATTAACTTCTATAACTCCTGAGTAAAAAGGGATCAGAGCAACAAAATTAGTAAAATGGAACTCATTGATGAAATTGTTATTCAATAATTATGAGTACCATTTAATCAGTGTTGAGTTCCATTGACTCATTTTGTTGCTGTGTTCCCTTTTTACTCAACATCGCTGAGTAATTTTGAATTTGCAGTAAAAATAGGCACAGACAGACGATCGGCACTGGCAATTCTCAATGGAGTTACCGATAGGGAGCAGGCTAGTTTGGTTCACTGCTCTCCGCCTACCCTTAAAACAAAACTTTGCACATGAGTAGGAGTGCGACTCCCTAGTGAATGTCCCCAGTAATAAATTTATTATCGTCTCCAAGAGTTTACACCCACTATACATTAATACAATGGGCACTGAATATACATAAACCATTTATATTGTTCAACAATGGGTATGAAATGATCATTTGTTTTAAACCAGTCATGCAAGTAGAAAAAAACACGTATACGCGTGTCTACACCATGCAAATGATTTATTTTTGCCAAAGGGGGAAAAATGACACCATTTCTTAAAATTAAAGATTTAAAAAAAAATGACCGGAGCATTTTACCTCTTTACCGAAAACTATTGCGAGGTCGGAGATAGGTAAAACTATACTTTTCTGAAATTTTAGCCCTGCACACAATTAGGCATCTTCTCCCTACGTGGATTTTAGGACTTTTGTAGGCCTACTCTCTAAATGTAAAAGAGTGAAAATTTCACTCGGAACTTGGGAGTGATTTCATTCTCACTCTATCATGTCTATTCGAGCGGTTAGTCGTTCTTTTAGAGTGAAAAAAAGCTTCTACTCGGTCAATGTAGATTCACTCCTTACAGAGTGATCCAAAATTACCGCTCAATTTCAGAGTGAAATTACAATCACTCTTTGCGGAGTGAATCCACAGTTTGTACAGCCAATCAGAAAGCCGGATTTTCACGCTGAGAGCCACGAAAAAATTGTGATTATTCATTCGGCGAATAGTCGTTGCAGCAATGGCGGTGGAGTTGTCAGTAGCAGTTTGGCGAAGAAATAGCCAATATTTTCGTTGGTAAGTATACTTTGAACTATTTTATTTATATGTTGAATCATTGCAGATGTAATCGACAACTAAAAATCTGATGTTACTGTCTCAAAGGTGATAATTGTACCCATGAAGCTTCTTCATTTGTTGAACACATTGATTCACATTGTCGGTCCGGCATTACGGTAGCACACTCATGCACTGCTATGCATACCTGGTACATGTATTACTTCATAAACCTGTAAATGATTGAGTGTAGGCCTACTTGTGTAATAATTGTAATGTTTGTTATACTGCGTCAGCCTTTTTATTGTTAGTAGGCCTATGTACCCGATCACATCTCCGAGTCCGATGCGCTAGTCATGCTATACATACCAGTAGCCACAGGATCACATGCAGCAAGGCCAGGCCATACCTAGCTAGGCTTAGGCTATAGGGTCAGGCCAAAGCATAGGCCTGTTATCTCTGACCAGTCTCTAATTTATCATGTTTATATACTGCAGCACATTATATCTGCATGTGTGATGCCAAAAGTCAGAGGACTATAGGCCTCTAGCTAGGCTTAGGCTATAGGGTCAGGCCAAAGCATAGGCCTGTTATCTCTGACCAGTCTCTAATTTATCATGTTTATATACTGCAGCACGTCTATCTGCATGTGTTATATGCTAGGCCCATAGTCCTACGTCACTAAGCTTTTAATCATGCCAAAATTACCATTTTAATCTTAATTAACATGTAATAACACTTATTGTGTTGTAATTCCTTTGCTCACAAAAATACATGAATGAATGAACATTTTGTGCCTATTTCTGTGATTATTTTTTGTCAGTCTCATTCACTTCTTTATTTCAGAGCTATTAACTCAAAAAGAGTGTTTTTTCCACTCCTCTTTGGATCTGTATGAGTGACCACTCCTTTTGGAGTGAAATTCACTCTCACTAAAGAGTGATTTTATTCACTCTTTTTTTTCGAGTGAATTTCCTCACTCTTTTTGAAGAGTGAATTTCACTCTAAAAGGAGTGGTCACTCATACAGCTCCAAGGAGGAGTGGAAAAACCACTCTTTTTGAGCTGTTTTTCACTCTTTCACATTTAGAGAGTATGGTGTTCTCGGAACATAATGCATGTCAAGGAATTGATGCATTTTATGTGATTTTGTCTAAAACTATTTAGATATTGTCCACAAAGTGAACCTTTTTGGCGCATTTTGGAGGGGGCAAGGTGTTAGCTTCTCCTTGTATGAAGTCCCTCTCCCCATGCTGGCGTGCCTGATATTTGAGATTTCTAGGGCTATACTTTCGTTAATTTTCGTCAGTTCAGTTTGAAGGCTTTGCCCCCTGTCCCCCCTGCCCCGACAGAAAAGTCATGGCTATGCTACTGCTACACACCCCCACCCCATTGGATCTGCACCTGCCTCTCCCTAACCAATTACAGTATCCTTTGAGTACGTCGAAGTCCCAGGTCAAGTATTGGTAGCGCAGTGTCGTACCCATACTTGTCCCCTTACCCGAAGGTTTCCTTTCCCTGTCCTATATCATTTCCCTTCTTTCTATTGAGGAGTATTCCCTTAAGTTTACCATAGGAATTCCTCCATGCATTTTAATATAAAACAGGTCGAAAAATTTTAATTTGCCATTTTGCGGTCGATATTTTTGTGTAAAAATCGACTGCTCAGTGCCAGAAGTGGATAAGTGCAAATTGTAGCTGCCATGTGTAGATGAGTATAACTACTTTGTGTTAATTGCCAAATATTCACAGGGCGGCTAGTTGCCCACTTCTGGCACCGTGAGCAGTCGAAATATGGAAATTAAAATTAAAACATTATTAACCGGTGCACATAACTTATAGATTTTGATTTCTGAAGAGTTTGTAAATCGAGAAGAGGAACCAAGAAAATTTGGCTCTAGCGCGATTCGAACCGGCGACCTCCGGATTGCATGTTTACGTTCATGGATGATTGATCACTTTAATCACATTACTTTAAAAAGTCTCAAAATTATATTTTGCGGAAGTATAGGTGTTGAACATGTTGAATAAAAGTACATTCACATCAGCACAATATTACAGTGTAGTTCTAGACCTGTGTGACTTGCATAATGCGTGTGGATAAACTAAATTATTACCAAATGGTGCGATGACGACAATAAAAGGTCTCAATTAGCCAACGATTTTATTTGAAACAATAAAGATTTTATTAATTAAGATTCTGTGCGATACAATGTTCAAAGTCATTCTGGGTAAAGCGATATGTCAGATTTGTCAGGCAATCGTGATGTGTTGATGAAGTAATTTGTCCGTTTCTAATCAAAATGTATGAGTAAGCGAAATATATGTCATAAACCTATAATTTTGTAGGTATACAGGATGTATCAAAATGATTGGTACCTGTCAAATTTATTGAAAAGGCTGCCCCTCCAACATGTCCAAATACAACATATATTCTTGAAATGTCCAGAGAAATGTCTGAATGTTTATGACTTGAGACATTTATACGAATTACTTGGATCTTATGTTGAATTCATTCAATGAAATCTGATGAGTACCTATCATTTTGAAACAGCTCATACTAGCAAAGTATTACGTAGCTTTCTTAAAGTACACTAATCACTATAGACCACAATGGCCTCATCTCAATGGCATAGTTCAATAACCTCAATTAAATAATCATAGTGCAAAATTTGACCTCAAGTTGCAGAGTATGAGGTTTAGTACCCAAATTTTCAAAGGTCATTCAATGAACGTACAAATGTATTGGGGTTAAAGAACCGTGCCCTGATAGATGAGCAATGAGCATGTTGTGGATCCTAGTGAAAAGTGGGTGAAACGAAAATAAATTCTACAACGTTCATTGGGCGATTTGGCAAATTTCGCCTTACCTTTTTGCAGTGTGATAGGCCTAGATCTTAAATGATTTAAATACGATCATCATATAATATGAACTTGAACCTGTCGTTTGAACTTCACGCCCTTGTCCAAATATATAGATGAGGATAAACTATATTGATATTATTTATGAACTGAACACCTGGTATGTCCACCGCTAATTCTTGGCGTCAAATTGGTCTTTGGGTCCGCTCGTGCCTTGAACCCATCACGGAAACGGGAAATAGACCACTCGCCAATGTTCACACGTTTCGTATTAAATTATATCAAAATCAATTACTTTGATGGTTATAATGGTTCCAGATTTGGAAAATAATCATTCAAGTATAAATAAATGAATAAAAATAATACTATTCTGAAGGGTGGGTTGTGGGAGAGGAAGCGCTGAAGCTTTTAAAATTTTACATGAATTGTACCTTAAATTACTATTATGAATACCCTAAAATTCTCAATTTCACCCCCGGGATTTTACCCTGAGAATTATGAATTTTATACCTTAAATTATTGTAGGGGGACTAGCCCCACAAAAAAATATTGAGGTGCCGCCCCCCCCCGGTTCCGGAGCCACTGTAACAACCATTGACATACATTTTCACATAAAGGTAATTTCACAAACTCGTATCATGACCAAATCGCCCCTTTTCAAATCGTCCTCTTCGAAATACGAGTCCTATGTAATCCGAAGTGCCGTATCTGTTCATATTTATATTTTAATTCATTTTGCTTAGGCATGTATGTCATTTAGGTCATCAGAATCTCAAAATGATACAAACCTTTTGATCATTTAATTGACCATGGAAGAAAGAGATTTCTTGTGGGGTGGGGCTATAGTCCTCCTCCAATATTTTACGGTAAAATTCATAATTCTTTGGGATAAAATTCATAATATTAGGGATGACCACCAATTGTTGATAACAGAAAAATACAAACCTCTCATTTTTGTCTTTTGAATGAACTTATCATGATTAGGCCTATAGCTAATTTGTGTTCTTTTTTTTGTCAAGTTACAATTCTAATCCCTGGTATCATTAATGCATTGTTAGCTTTATTGAATACTCTTTCAAATTCGTACAGTTATTATTAAACGATATTGACTATATTTTGCAAAGTAGGTATTTTAATGGCTTTGATGATGGTACTTATTATGCTTAATGACCCGTCATGGTCATAATTTGAATTTGGTGGCTTAAGGTTTTGGGTTTGGTCAAAGCATTTCAATAACAAGAAATGTCGGGTTTTATTTTTAAAACGTTCTGTACGAAAAAAGAAAAAACACCACTCCAACATTTTTAAAATGTGACCAAATTGTTATGCTTATTATAATAAACAGATTAAAAAAAGGTCGACAACTTGATTATATGACATAATGTTAACGCTTTTCAGCAAAATATCAAAAACTGGTTTTTGTGTGATTTTTCAACGGTATCAAAAGTCTGTATATGCCCTTTATATAACCCAAAGTTTAAACGTTTTCTCCCGCGTTTTCTGTTAAAACATTTTGTGTTTGCTCTCTTTGTGGGGTATATCTGAGCAGAAACGTCTTTTATTCACTTTCAAGACAATAGACAATCGTTAACTGAGTCACGACTGTCTATTGTTACCTAGCTGGGGGGTTTTCCCGAGCTAGGTACTGTTTTGCTATCCGATTCTTACCTAGCCGGGACACCGGCTAGGTCTTGTGATGCTATCGGATCTTTCTTCTTCTTCTTTCTTCTGGCAACAAATTTCAAAATGCTTCTTCTCCTACATGTTACATCCTACAATGACGTCACTTGCACATATGCATCGGCTATATCCAGTGTCTATAGGATATTCACAAATTTGGGGTCAAAGGTCATTAAGGGGTCATTTCCGGTATAAAACCAAATATCTTCAAAATGCTTCTTCTCCTACATGTTACATCCTACAATGACGTCACTTGCACATATGCATCGGCTATATCCAGTGCCTATAAATTATTCACAGAATTTGGGTCAAAGGTCATTAAGGGGGTCATTTCTGGTCTGAAAGCTAAAAATGTTCAAAATATCACTGTCTTTACAAATTACATAGCAGAGTGTTGTCATTAGCACACATGCATTGCTACCAACCAGGGTCTTTGGGGTGTCTACAGTTTCGGGGTCAAAGGTCATTAAGGGTCGCTTCCGGTCAAAACCAAAAATCATCAAATATGTTCATTTTTTTATATCTCAAAACGTAACCAGACCAGAGTGACATAAATTTCATATATGCATTAGTGTTACCCGGTGTATGCACGGTATTTTTATTTTTTTGGTCAAAGGTCATTTAGACATCATTTCCGGTTTTAAGCTAAATAACTTCAAGAATTTTTATCTCCATAACTAAGCATAGTAGATTTTTCAAATTTAAACTGTAACAATGCATTTTCTCGGTGTATATTAGGTTTTTTTTATATTTTTGTCAAAGGTCATTAAGGAGGTCAAAACGTCAAATTTGCAAAAAATGTTTAAAATTACGGAAATGTAGCTGTATCTCAGCCTATGAAAGACGGATAAAGCCCCTACATGCTACAGTGATGCACCATTAATGGTGTGAGATGTCCATAATAGCCGGTCAAGGGTCAAACTTTAAGTTAAGACTGGCATTTCCGGCCCTGGTTAGGTCCAGATCTGTAACCAGATCTAGTTCTTTCTTCTTCTTCTTCTTCTTCTGGCAACAAATTTCAAAATGCTTCTCCTCCTACATGTTACACCCTACAATTACGTAACTTGCACATATGTATCGGCTATATCCAGTGCCCATAGGGTGCAAACAGAATTGGGATCAAAGGTCATTAAAGGGGCATTTTTGGTATATAGCCAAATACCTTCAAAATGCTTCTTCTGCCACATATTACATAGCACAATGACGTCACTTACACATGTGCATCGGCTTTACCCAGTGCCCATCACTTGCACACAGAATTGGGGTCAAAGGTCATTAAGGGGTAAAATCTTACAATTGCATTATCTGGACATCTGTAAGGGGTATGTGGCTTAAACTCAGTGACAACAAATCTCATGACCAGGGGAACATTTTGCAGGGGTCAGGTCAAAGGTCATGCAGAGGTCAAATTTTAGAAATGCATTTCATGGACATCTGTAAGTAGTACGGGGTTCAAACTTGGTGACAACAAACTGAATGATCTGGGAAACATTTTGGAACACTTTGCAGGGGTCAGGTCAAAGGTTATCTGGGGTCAAATCTTATAATTTCATTTTCTGGATATCTGTAAGGGGTATGGGGCTCAAACTCAGTGACAAGAAATCTCATGACCAGGGGAACATTTGCAGGAGTCAGGTCAAAGGTCATACAGAGGTCAAATCTTAGAAACGTTTTTCTGGACATCTGTAAGGGGTACGGGCTCAAACTCGGTGATAACAAACTTGATGACCAGGGGAACATTTTTGCCACATATTGCAGGGGTCAGGTCAAAGGTCATCTGGGGTCAAATCTTAAAATTGCATTTTCTGGACATCTGTAAGGAGTACGGGACTCAGACACAGTGACAACAAACCTCATGACCAGGGGAACAATTTTGGAACATTTTGTAGGTGTCAAATACCTCCACAACACCAACATGCCCAGCTAGGTTTGTGGTCTATGACCACCATTTGCCACTAGTTTTATTTTTTCTCTCTGACTCTATACTCCACTAATTTTATTGGTTTGTTTGATATTGACCCTATCAAATTATGCAGGTGATTTATTGTATTCATAAGTACACAAAAGTAGTTTGACATTGGGCTATGAAAACAGTAGATTACTTATTATCTTAAAAGATAAAGCAGTAAGCCTACATGTAGTCAGTAAAGTAAACTTTATTTTTGGGATCTTTGAGTAAATCATGTATTGTACAGATTGTCACATTAATTATATTTATAACAAAGTTTTATCGAAACATATGTATGATTTATCATTAAAAGATTTGAAAAAAAGATTTCATTGACATTCTACATTTTAATGAAACTGCCTATAAATGCCATCTTCAAATCCAGGGGGATTTTAAATGATTTCTAAATGATTTTTGGTAAACCTAAGCATATTTTGAAACAGTGATGGTCAGATTCACGAGCATAGGCCTATATCATATTTTTGCAGAAGTTATGTTCAATCTCATTGGCGAAATACGTCCGACAATCACATTGAAATACTTTGGACATTGAACTACTATACTTCTAACTTTGAACAGTGCTTTTGAAAATGAATGTACAATTTTAAGCTATAAAACTGCAATACCATGACATTAAAAATCAGATTTTGTGTGCAAATTTGTTGATTTTGTTTATTGTTATTTAAAACAATTAAGGCCTAGATGACCAAATATGTGTGGCAAAAGTGTTTGCCATTTAGTGTTTGCCAAAAATATTTTGAAATTTCGTGATGACCGTTATAGCCAAATCACCCTATTTTTTTTTTAACACGAGTGTGGGTACGTGGGTATTAAATTATGAACACTAAAAGTGTACACGTACAACGCTGGAATTTTATCTGAAGTATCAAAATGCGACAGAATTGTGATCTATAACAACAACTAAACAATAAATATGAAACTAAGTATTGAATTTTGTTACCTACTGTATTCATTGTTTGTTGGGTATACCAGAAAGTCACTTGATTGAAGCAACGAACTCAGTAAAAAAAGTTATCAATTATTAACTAAATTGTTCAGTGTGTGTGTTGTACATTTGGTTATTTTGGGTTTTTTCCGCTTCCATTTTTTTTTCAGATGAAATAGTTTGGTAATTATGTTTGCTTCTGGAATTAAAGTTTCCGTAGTCAGTTCCATCACTAGGATCCACAACATGTTCGTCTATCAGGGCACAGTTCTGTAACCCCAATACATTTGTACATTCATTGAATGACCTTAGAACATTTGGGTACAAAAACTCATACTCCGCAACTTGAGGTCAAATTTTGCACTATGAGTGTTTAATTGAGGTTATTGAACTATGCCAATAGGATGAGGCCATTGTGGTCCATAGTGCATATGACTTTGATTGATGTACACAATGATTAGATTAATTTACGTTTGTAAATATATATACCGTTCCAAAATTACATTTACCAACAATTTATTTTGTTTCGAAAATCCTTTAAGAAGCCTAATCCCACGGTATTAAATTCAAGATGACACCTCTTCTGTAAAATTCTGTATCTCAGTCATGCTCATGATTCATGATCGGATTTGATTTAACACTGGAACTTTTGATAACTTTGAAATATCAATCTCAGCACCGTTTTATCCAAAAACAAGAGGATTTGGTGTTCAAAACACAGCCTTGAGGTTCCAATATAATTTGTGGGTTTATTAAATTTCTTTTTAGATAGGATTATAATTATAAAAATCAACCTGATCTTGGTGTTTCATTTCAATATTCTGACCGGCGCCGTCTGCGTGAAATTTCAAAGAGAAGTTTCATTTTTGTATCAATTTTTATTTTCGGCCTGAGGCCTGAAAAGATTTTCGGTAACAAAGACGAAATTTTATCCATTGGTCAATATCATGGTCATTGGTCAATACTGAAGTCCAGTCTTCAACTTTAATACTTTGATACAGTTCAGATAGTTGCTTGGATATTTTTCTCTGCGTGTAACCATGGTAACCCTCTGGCCGTATTTCCTTGAACGTTATGATGCGTTTTGGTGTTATTTTAATAACACCAAAACGCATCAAAGGCATCAAAACGCATCAAACGTTTAAAAACGTTTTAATAACATATTTATAAATGTCGGGCTATTATAGACCTATAATAAATGGTCATGAAAATATGAAAAAGCACTATGCAATAACATTTTTGAAGCAACACATTGTAAAATATTTTGGGGCAAACGTTTTTGCAAAATATTTTGTCAACACTCAAAATATTCTGTTTGAATGTCGGGAACATCATCCATTTCATTCGACTGCGGAGCAGGCGACTACAGATTTTCTGCATAGTGCATAGTTTCAGTCTCAATAGCTGGCGAGGCAATACCATCTGGTTGTAATAGGTTAGTTGAT
Organism: Amphiura filiformis; assembly: GCF_039555335.1. Lineage (NCBI taxonomy): Eukaryota > Metazoa > Echinodermata > Ophiuroidea > Amphilepidida > Amphiuridae > Amphiura > Amphiura filiformis. Next base: position 863,632 of record NW_027305498.1, read on the forward strand.
GATTCCCATGCAACAGTTCCTTGTCGTTTTGGTGTCCTTTTGCCATGTGATAGAACATAAACAGCATATCTTCAAGAGCTCCTCGACTGGCATCCTAGCTCAGGATGTGTCCGGAAGGCCCTCCATCTAGTTTTCAGAGATGCCACTTTTCCTACTTTTGTCTGAATTCGTACTTTTATCATGATCATGTTTATGAAGTCAAAATTTCCGCTCTTTTATATATTTTCAGCCCGTTTTGGGATTGTATTCTAAATTTACGGGCTATTTCAGCTTTTTCAGACTTTCTGAGTGGTATGACTTAGTGGCATCTCTGAGTTTTGGAAACAAATTATGTCCCGGGTTTCGAAGCATCAGCAATTCTAAAAATACACCAGATTAACTTGATCGATGGACATCGCAGGTCGACAGGTTGTCTTTTACACTGTAAAAATAGTGTTTAGCGATTAAACACTTTTCTAAACACAATTTTGCCATCACTTTGTAAAACGTTTAGAAGCTAAACAACATGTGTCAAATTTCTGAACATTGTCAATGATGGTGTTTAATTTCTAAACATCTGACATCCATATTCTAAACATAATGTTGCTAAACACATCCTTGCCACCCCTTGCCATCACTTTCTAAACACTGTTTGCGGACCATAGAGATTCAGATTACAGTCCAAGTCCAAAATAAACCACATGGACAATGCTTTACATGCTTAAATAATAACCTCTGCAACTTGTTGTTGTTCAAAAAAGTGTATCTTTTCACACAAGAAATTTATTCAAAATAATGTATAATTTGACCATATTAACATGATTAAGGATAACTTGTCTTTAGACCACCTTGTCTCTAGACATGCTAAATATCGCAATATGTCCACACAGACATCATTTGAAAACATAATTTTACATAGCCAGTAAGCCCCGAGGACAATGTACCTACATGGAAACATGCAGACCTATATTGACCCATCTTCAATGCATCAATGACATCCTCGATGGCACAATAGATATCGCAGCAAATCCCCAAAGACATTGTAGCCATATAAGATTACAGATGCCTCGGGAAGCATGGACTTTTAATACATGTGCATGCTCTGCCTTGTGGTGAATCCAAAATTGATAAAACCTGTCTTTAAGGCGAGCGACGCATATATAGACCGACAACAAGTTGCACTTAACCATGTTTTACCGGGAATGCATGTTTACCAATCACTCAAAAACCCCAATTCCATTTCTGCTTTTTGTCCCGCTTTTTGCCCAAGTTGAAGGAGAGGAGGAGGAGGAAGGGAGAAAAAAATATGAAGAGAAATGTTGCTTTCGCCCGCCCGGGTCGGACCCCTCGGTGCAAGCCAGCACTGAGAACGGGGATAGCAACGTGTCAATATCGGGAAATTGACACGAATTCCTCAGGTCTCTGTTTTCAGTGATAGTATATATCTTAATTCATGTCACCACCCTTTTGCACCACGCACCATCAGGAACAATTTAACCTGCGCCATCATGGCCAATGATGTTATCTCTTGCATGATGAGTATATCAATGGATGTGTCTGTAGATAACATACTTCATGAGATATGCCGTGCCAGCTTATGGAGTGCCATAGCTGGTTAGTTTCTTTCTTAATCACCATGCACCATTGGTCAGAAGTAATTCAAGTCTGTCATTAATTGGCCAATGATGGTATATCTCTTACCGGGATTTCTTAATCTTCAGTCTCTTCTACGATGAGATCATCCATGTATGTGTTCTATAACATACTATGATACTGACATTCCGTGTCGGACCCCTCGGGTGCAAACCAGCTCTAAGAACGGGGAAAGCAAGTCACACTTATGCCGGGCACGTATGACCGTCGCCCGTTTCGTGCGTGAAGTTTGACAGGATTATGCAATCGAATCACGTGGTGTGTAGGCCTACGGTCTTGCAGTCGCTTCTCGGTGTATTGTTTTCACCAAACAAAATTAACAAAATGCATTGTGGGAAGTGTAATATATTTTGTCTGGCGATGGGCGATAACCTCCCATCAAACATAAAAATGTTTTTAAAACGTTATAAACATGATAAATATGGTGTATGATTTTGTATGTTTAGTAGCGGTGTAGCGGTTTAGTGACCGCTCCATCCGAACTTCGGATGGAGCGGTCACTTTTAATAGTTTCACCACGGAAGTGCCACTGGTAGTTCTCGGGGTATATCGTTATTTAGGGTTTACGACGTTAAGGGCCCTATAGTAGGGCTGCAGCTGTACTACGGCTCAAAACAAAGTCTTGTATAGGTAGCTGATCTGTATCAATATCAACAACAAAATGCGCAAATGGCATAAATGATAAAGTGATATATTATTTTTGACATAAAAGAGCGGTTTCACATTCTAAGTTTTACCTTTCTTTATCGGTTCGCTCGTGGGATAAGGTGATATCTCCGGGTGTAAGTGATATCGCTCAGCTAATCTGAGGATTCTGGGCTAATTATGGCGGGAAACGATTCAAATCATATCTTCAAATTAACAATGACAATACCTGCGAAATTGGCAAATTGCTCTCGTTGATCCTTTCTTTAATGTAACATCCGTCATAAATAGGAAGATAGAAATGTTTAATAAGTTTGGGGGCCGGGTGGAAATTTTGTAGAAGATTCATATAATGAATGGCGACATGTCGGTGTCAATTAGCATGATTAGACGGATACCTAGAACTTGGTCAGTTCCCTCGGATCGCGATGTCCAACAGTAGAGGCGCGTGGCGTCGACATCGAGGCGCGTTAGCGCTGAGGTCAGAACTCAGATTGCTTGTTCATGGTGTAGTCAGACCTCGCCGGTACTTCCAATCTGTATTAGTTTTATGAACTTCACTTAAATCTGCATGTGGAATTTTGAAACTGACATTATATTGGACACAATTTTGTTTACTTTCTAACTACATGAAATAGGCTGTCTAGTAATATTAAAATACATAAGTTCATTGAACTGTTTCTCGTCTTTCGTGAAATTGTCACAACATTTTGACTTCGCTAGCACGTTCATTAATTAAGTTGTATATTTGAATTTTACATGAAAGTGAAACATTTTCGAAGGCAATTAAATCATAATTATGATTAAAATTTACCCTGTTCTACATGCTCTATAGGTAGTATTGGATGTACTATAGGCCCTAAATACATGTAGTTTGCAACATACTTGTCAGTGTTGTTTTTTTCCTGTTCATAATTTATAACTACCACACACGCGAAAATGTATCTGAATTTACGACTATTTGTAAATCTATTGGATGTTTAGGATATTTTTAAAACCGCGTCAACCGATGATAATCGTAGGTGTTTAACTTGTTTCTTCACCTTTATTTGACCCTTCAGAAGAGGGCGATATGTAGTTGATAGAGGAGAAAGAAAGGATTTCCGAATATGATAAAAAGTACCGATGCTATTTAAAATAATATAGATACGGCATTTCAAGCAACGAAAAACACACGCAATAAAAACAAAAGAGAAATGACGAAAACAGTACATAACTAGAGCCGCTGTGGCTCTCGAGCCACATATATCGTAGGTTTTTTCTGTGATGGCTGTTGTAACTCTGGATGGGGGCGGGGATGAGGTGGGGTTGGGGCTTGGTTGTTAGGATGTTGGTGGTTAGTTGTGCCTAATGCCCTACCAAAGGCTGATATCCTTCCCAAAACCTTTCCTATTGCACCACCAACTGCAAATTAGACGGTAGCCTATACTTACAAGCAAGCCGGCAATTAAATTATGCCAGGGAAGTGAGACTAGGCTGCAAGGGAGTGTGTGTCCACACGGGACTTACTTGTAAGCCAACATGGTCTATGAGCCAACTCAAAAGTAAGAGTGACCTTCACTGGTAAATTATGCCATGATTATGCCCAATCAGAATAGAATTGGGTCATCAAGGTCATGCTTACATGCGAGTTTACAAGCAAGTCTTGTTCACACTGGCCTTACATTCGAATGTACTTCGCTACCCCGGGGGGGGGGCACTTCAATATGAAATGGATATAGGTGTAGGGCTGGCACTTTCGCAGTAAGGGGCATTCGGTGAGAGCAAAATGTAAACAATATGTGGCCATTGGGTGAGAACATGACTTTTGGAACCTTTGGGTGAGAGCCGAAACAGTGTCAAAAAAACCTCAAAAATCAAATTCAAAAAGGCTTCAAATTTCTTTGTTTTGTCAAATAATAGGTAACAAAATCAGTGATAAATGAAAATTGCTGTTCAAATTGAAAATAAGGGTCTTTGGGTGACAGATCAAATGGAAAAATAAGGGGCCTTCGGGTGACAGAACATGTGTTCGTAAAAAATATGGGGTTTTTGGGTAGAGCGACGCTGAAAAAGGGGGTCTTAACAGCCCTACATACGCGTGACATCCAAAGTGGGAGTGCCCCCCGGGCTCGCTACATGTAAGATATCTTACATGTAAAATCGTCACTTGTAACTTGCATGTAGCTACATGCGAGTGCGTTTAGACGGGCACTACATGCAAGTTTACATTTGAATGTAGTTACAAGCGACTTTACAAGCGATCGTCTGAACAAGCATATAGATGGGCAGTCGAGTGCCACAATAGCTTTGTTATTATATGGTTTACTTGGGGCCAGAAACCAATCACTCCAGTGATGACCTATTATTAACTTGTTGCTTGTTTATAAATACCATTTTTTTTTTTTCTATATGCCCAAACCTGAGATATTTTCCCCAATATTCAGAACTTATGACTCTTATGAGTTCGTTCTGTCAATAAGAACTAGCGATCTTGATTGTACTTATCATTTCCCCCATTTCATTCTGATCAATAGGCCTACTGCTGAAAATTTTGATCAATTGACAATTTTTAGAATGATTCCCTCAATTCATACTACATGTTCCATTGGCATTCATCAGTTCAAACTTGGTTCAGAAGCTAACCTTTTCCACCAACACAACTCAAAATACACATCACGAATAGCAAAAATTACAAACACAAATCACCCCCCCCAACAAATCTGTCCAAATCCATCAAAATATTATCCAGTTCGGATGTGAAGACATTAACATTGTTGCAATACCTCTTTATCTCAAACAAAGGTTAAGTTGTTACATCAACTTATATCATAAAACTGGTTTCAAAAAGACTTTTGACTGTTTGATACAATCAAGATAATTGCACTATGATCATTTTGTTCAGATATCTCCCCTTTCGCACTGAAACAATACCATAATATGTTTTGACAGAGAAAGTCACTGACCTGGTCAAGTTCATATTCATATATACCACAGTCCCTATAATCTGTGGGTATGTACAGTGACACCATCTCCGTAAAGGCTATCGTTCACCAGCATAATACCAATCATTGCTCAAATTTGACCTCATCTTTAGGAATATGAGTTTTTGTACCTAGCACATTCAAAGGTCATTCAATTATTGTACAGAAATATTGGGCAAAAGAACTGATGCGATGGGGATTGATGTTAGTGTTACTACTGAATATTAAACAGACTCTCCCAATGGTCACCCATTCTTACAGGGCCTTCTCCTCTAAGGTTTACTATCTCCCGGGTACTATCTATACCCTGATGAGGCAAGCAAATGGTTAGTGACATATTCCTCAAGTACTAGTAATATCTGTCTTTACCACACGCTTACCACAACTGGGCACTTTACTCGAGGTATAAATACCCAGTTTACTCGAGTTAAATACCCCCTCTCGCAATACAGTTAGTGTGAAAGTACCTTCGCATACTTACAACTGAACACCCCTTAGCTAGTGTGAACACCACTCCCTTCATTACAAAACAGCCACACCAATCCTGCCACTAATATAACAGCTCCTTTAAAACAAACGTCCCATATTACGCACAATTAAGAATAACACAAACAGCACCCACTCACCTTACAGCAGCTATCACACAAGTCATCTACAAAACTTTCTGAGTTCAAAGTAACTAAATTATTTGGTTACAACCTCCTACAACCTTGAACTCGGTTCAAGTGCATTCAATCAATATCACATTACTTGCTGCACTTACAACTCCTAAAATCACTCTGGTATTTCACTTCTAGTAAACACCTTTTACTACTCCCAAGGGATCATTGTGCATTCACAACCTCATCAATCCATATGTTAATACACTCTCCATTAATCTCCATCAACTGAAAACAAACAATTTGGCCAAGTTCAACTAAACAAACTTTAACAATTCCCACTGCAAATTCCAATTAATATTAACCCTTGAAACTCCACAAAAACCAGTCCAAACATTCATTAACACCACATTCATTAAATCATCAACTCTTCACAAAACACATTTTTCTACCCTGTCACGCTCCACTACACAAATCGCAATAGAAAAAACAATTCAATATCCATTAATTACTACACCACAATTTATCGAAACCTAATACCATGTACCCAAGCACTCACACTATTTCACTGAAAATGAAGCAAGCTCGTGGCCACATACAAATTCAAGTATCGTAGGAGGATAGCCTCCCTACGATAAATTACAATCAGCATTGGATCCAAAACATCTAAGCCGATTTTTCAAGACATTTGCCGATATTTATAGACTACGTCATACATGTATGTTCTGCGACAAAATAATTATTTTGTGACTTTGATCTATACGGCTGACAATGCTTTTTAGCGGCTGAGTAAGGGTACTTCGGGAAATTGACACGAGTTCCTCAGGTCTCTGTTTTCAGTGATATATATCTTAATTCATGTCACCACCCTTTTGCACCACGCACCATCAGGAACAATTTAACCTGCGCTATCATGGCCAATGATGTTATCTCTTGCATGATGAGTCCATCCACTGGATGTGTCTGCAGATAACATATACTTTTTGAGATATGCCGTGCCATGTTATGGGGAGTGCCATCATAGCTGGTTAGTTTCCTTCTTTTAATACTCGCCATCACCAAGCAATTCAAGTTTGTCATTAAATGGCCAATGATGGTTCTCTTCCATGATGAGTCCACCAATTGCCCGATCAATTGGCTATTCCAGAAAATATTGTGCACTGGAATTCCAGTTGCAATGTCACTTGAAAAAGCCTGGAAGCCTCTCGAATTGAGGATTTTTGATTTTGAACTATTTTTCTGCTGGATTTTTTCGCCTTTGGACACTTTAAAAGTCGTGATTTCCAACAGTCACGACTGAACAAAAAGTCCGGAAATCCTACCTTCTCTGTAGGGGTGATGTGCATTGATTTTCTGGAAAAGGTCAATGTATGTAAACATGTAAATGGGTTATTCCAAAAAAAATAGGTGCATACACTGCACACCCCCTGTAGAAGAGATCGGATTTCCAGACTTTTTGTCTAGTCATGATTGTTAGAAATCAACAATTTTAATGTGTCTAAGGCGAAAAAAATCGAACAGAAAAATGAGTTATGTACGTTTACGAAAGTGACCAACCAAAGAACAACCAAATCGCAACAGTTGAAAATAGATACTTAAAACAGGCAGTGTGAAAAGGTCCAACTGTGATGTGTGATGCACAAATAATTTTGAAGAACTCATTTTAAAAACGATAAAACTATAGAAAATTCTAAGAATCTAATTTTTTATTATTAATTTTTTTTAAAACATTGAATCAATTGCTTACTTTCGACTTTTTATTTACGTAGGGTTAATGAATAAATTATTGGAAACCACAAAGTGATCATTGATAATGTAGTTATTTTGGCCTTAGGAAAAACATGGCATCCCAATTGAATATCAACCCACATTTTTGTACAAGTTCATTTCTCGGGCACGAGTGTGAAACCTCATTATGTGATGTATAGCCTTTAGATAAGTATGGTTTAATGGAGGAAGAAGCACTTCTTCATCTTCAAGATTTTTGACATATCACCCAAGTCTCCTGCAGTTCAAAACGGTATTTTTTATATCCTCTAACTAACAGAATAGATATTTTATTATTAATTAATAGTGTACCACTGAAAAATGCTGAGCTGTACTATTTCAGCTCTAAAATGACAAACGTCATTAAGGGGGTACTACACCCCTTGCCAATTGTGTGCCTATGTTTGCATTTTTCTCAAGAATTATAGCGCATTGGTGACAAGTAAGATATGTATATTATAGGGGCAAGGACTACAACTACTGGACTGAAAATTCAGCAACTCACGGCAAGTAGTTATTGATTTATTGATCAAATATTGGTTTCCCTCATTTTTGACTGTAACTCTACAACTGTTGTCTATGTTGAAATAAAATTTCCAGTGCAGTAGTTGTAGTCCTTGCCCCTATAATATACATATCTTATTTGTCACCAAAGCGCTTTAATTTTTGAGAAAATGCAAAAATAGGCACAAAATTGGGCAGGGGTGTAGTACCCCTTAAAGGCAGAGCCTGCAACATTTATTATGAAATGCATGCAACTTGTCCACTATGCCCACTTTCAATCATGATAATACATTAATGGGCTTCACCTTGCATGCCTGATGATATACAAACAATACGTTGCTCTCCGACTAAACTAAAGAATCGGTGGCTCTGAAAAGAGAACTGCACCGTTCACTGAAAGAGGAGTTGCTCTGATGGAAGATTTTCTCTGAAAGAAAGTAATGGTTTGCATCCACTTATAAGATTAGCGGCCCTGAAAATTGAGCTTCGAGAGACTGTAGACTGTCCCTTGCCTACGAAAATGAATTACATGCAACTGTGTCTCCCGTATCGTAAACCCGATACCCGTATATAGATAAAAGATTCGTAATTAACTCAATTTCAGTAATACGCTTTGCTGTTTCTGCAATTGATTGTAAACATACATGCACGGTAACCCTTTATTAACCCTAACGCCCGAAGGGCTTTTTGGCGACTGGAAGGGAAAGAAGGGAGAAATAAAGAGAGAAAACAAAGAAGTTGTTTGCTCTTGGTGGGATTCGAACCCGAGACCCCTCGCCTGCCAAGCACTAGGTCACCAATACTTTTAAAGCCACGGGTCTGGCCAGCGAATTCGTGTCCATATATCACTCTAGGCGATTGCGTCATCACATCCCGTGGGATGCACGCACGCGCAGTGAAGTTATTTGTAGCGTTTTCTAGTACTCGGGTTTATAGGGTTAATGCGTTTTGACAGTATGGTCACTGGATGTAGAATAAAGGCATTTAAAAGTCAGAAGTTAAATAGATTAAGGTTTATAAACATACATGATTAGGTTATTGCCTGCAGCCTGGAATCAAGCGACCAAATATAGCAATTTTATTTATGAGATGGGATGACTGATAATGACAATATGCAGTGTCCCAAACTGTGCATGAATATAAAGCGATTGCACCCTTGCAAATATCAAAGACATTTTTCAAAGTTCAGTGTCCATCAAATCGTTATACCGTGACATAAATTGCTCCAACTGTATTACTTGTTGAAGGACTTATCGCATTAAACTTTCACCTAACAAATTGGTTACATTTTTTCGGCAAGTTAAGTATGCTTCATCAAACCATATAGATCAATCTTCAACCATGTCGTTCATATCATACACGCCAGTGCTTGGATGGACAGACGCTTGACTGACAAATCATTGTTCCGTGTCAACTATTTAAACAATCTGCAATCGCTTAAACCAGGCGCTATGGTTTCCGAAAGTGTGTGGTTCCCAGTAGTTATAAAATGTACGAGTAGGTACACGGTCTGTAGCACATTCAAATCAATTGCCGTCGTGATATCCACAAATCACATAGACGGTTACCATATCTTTTTGGGTCGACCTGTATCGCTGACAATCAATCAATGGCCATTATGACGAATTAATAGGCACTATACTTATTCTTTTCTCATTGGCAATGGTTTTTAGAGTTTCAATTGATCATTGAGCATGAACACTACATAGTGTGCTATAGGTTCCCAAGAGTTGGGAGCAGTATCTTATACACAATATGAAAATCAAATATGAAAAAGGGCCATATTTTTCACATTTTAGGGTCGGTCAAAAATGGCGATACAAATCTCTGGCAAAACCGTATAGATGAGTTGACATCTGACGTACGCATTATCACAATTTCCATTGTTTTTTGCCTGACAGTATGCGCGCGCATCATATTTTGTGAGGGCTCGTGTTTTTAAAACTCCCGCCACATCACAATGAGGCCATTGAACAGTGTAGTGGTTGCATGGGATTCACTCAAGCATATTGATATACCAGTCCCTTGCCTTTGTTGATAAATATTCAGGTCAACTCATCTATAGAAATAGTCTTTATGTCATCATTCCACCCATTTTGAATGGAATGCTTCATTCATTAACACTCCGCATACATTTTAGCTCCTTTAATGTTAGAAAAACTGGTCTGACAAACATTGCAAATAATCTGAAATGTGTAAGATAAGCATTATGGTACGCCTATAGCACCTCTGCATGGAGATGACATTAATATCCGTCAAGTTTATTTAAATTTTTGACATCTGCAATCTTTAAATTTCCCACTGTTCTAGATAATAGATGAACAGATTCCTCAGAAATGTCGCAACACGAGTTGTTTAATGTTGATACTTTAGGGTGTGATACTATAATCATTCCTAAACAGTTTCCTAGAAATTTCATTACGTTGATAAGTGCGTTGAAATAAAATTCTATATATCCGTCATTTGGGATGTTTTGTTTTGTTTACTTTTCTTAATCTTAATCATGTTAATCTCTTAATTTCCTGATAGTATACTACCCGTTTTCTTATATGTCTTTAGAAGTGAGTAAAAATTAACATTTCAAGTAGGAAATTAATGGCATCCAACGTAATCTTGTGCCAGCTTCGTCCTGACCTATTTGATAAATGCTGCCCATTTTGAATCGATTTTTTTCCTCAGCCTGATTTTCTGATTTACCGGTTGCATCTTTTTGAGAAAACGCTTACCATGCTTACTATCCATGGTATTTCTGAGACTTCGGGGCAATGCCAGTAAGGCACAATACTCCCTGAAACACCAAACATGTTTTACAATTTAGAAATTCCCGGTAGTTAATTACTTGCGCATGCAACTGATACAAGAGGCTTTAATTAATCACGGTTAATGCATAATGAATAGAGGAGGGATATGCAATATTGTGTATAAGGATCAAGGAGTGACTAAAAAATTGAATAGCATTAAGAATAAATATAGAATAAAAGACTTATTTTAGGTGCTGTTTGAAATAGAAAATAGAAATATTAAAAACAAAAGCTCAAGAGAAATGGTATAGTCCTAATCACAATGCGATATTATATAGCCTATTAACTGTCTATGAGTGTGATGGTCGAAATATAATCACGAGGTGAACGATGGATCTTTCACCGAGTGATTATAATTATTTCGACCATTACACGAATTTAAGACAGTTAATATTTGTTTTATATCACTCATACATACATTCTGTTGCTCAAATATACTATTTAAGATAGGGAATACATTTTTTCATCAACATAACACCATGTTTTGCGTGACATACTTAACATTTTGGTGTCCACCCCATAACTAAATCGGCGAGTAAAGAGTCGGCGCACGACTTGGCGCAGACGCACTGCGGCACAGCACTATATGTATGAGTGTGATGGTTGAAATATAATCACGAGGTGAAAGATGGATTGTCACGAGCCGGAACGGCGAGTGGAATGGAACAATACATCTTTCACAGAGTGATTATATTTCGACCATTACACGAATTTAAGACGATTAATATTTGTATTACATACATCCTATTACTAAAATACTATGAGGTAGGAAATACATTTTTTCATCAACATAACACCATGTTTTGCCGTGATATACTTCACATTTTGGGGTCCACCCCATAACTAAATCGGCGAGTCTAAGAGTCAGCACACGGCTTGGCGCAGGCGCACTTTACGGCACAGCACTATGATGGTAAAAACTATCACACGGAGATGCTGATGGTAAAAATGATAAATGGCTATCAACCAATGAACTGTCTAGAATTTATGTATGAGTGATATAATAAAAACTATCACACGGAGAGGCTGATGGTAAAAATGATAAATGGCTATCAACCAATGAACTTAACTGTCTAGAATTTATGTAAGAGTGATATAAAAGCCTAGGACTTCTACCGTAAATCTTCAGTCGCCTAATGGCGCACACGGGCTCCTTCGCAAATTTCACGTACAAATAGAGAGGTTTCCTCCTCTGAAAATCCCAACAAGAATTAAGCGTCGTCAGTACCCTTACTACAGGGCAAGTAAGCTCATAGCGTCATTAGGGACGCACCATTAGATTCTCAGGGTGGGGGTAGGAAGTTTTTCAACAAAAAAAAACTTCACCCACTACATGAGCAAAAAAAAAACTTTCCCCACCAACACTAAAAAAAAAAAAAAAAAAACTCTCCCCACCTAACTGTGTATAATGCATGAAATTTAAAAAAAAAAACTTGCCGCCAAAGGCGGCGAAAAAAAAAACTTCGCCGCCTTCGGCGGAGAAAAAATTGTTCTTCCCCGACCCCAACTTCCTACCCCCCCGAGTATCAAATGGTGCGTCCCTTAGGCGAATCTTTACGGTAGTCTTTGAGCCATAACGGCCAATCACACATAAAACATCGAAATAGTGGAGCTGATTCTGCCCTTGGTTGATGGTACTCCCCAGCGTCGTAGCGTCATAGGGGCACTGGTACTCTCAAAATCATGGAGATCTATGGAAAACTTTGTGAGGTTGATAACCTCTCTGCACATGAAAATATATACCATATTCCATCAGTGTTGATGCTCGTAGCTCAGTACCCTCATAATGATTTGCTTCCTTCTCCCAGACCCAGGACCAGGCATCACGACGTCGACTGGGTGCTTACTTTACTTTTAGCCGGGCTTTTGCATATAGCATGTTCAATATTCCAATTCCAAATAAACAGCTCAAGCTATAGTATTATTATGTTTCTGATTTTAAGCCAAAATATTTGTCTCCTTTTTGACAAGCTTGTTTTCATAACTTGAGCTGTATGTTCTCAAAATATTTATATAATCATGATGGATTTATCATGTATCTTTATCATGTTGGCACAACTGTTATTGGGTATCACAGTCACATTAAAAATTGTAATATTCCTATATCAGTTGGTTGAATCAAATCGAAATATCTCCACGAAGCCTTCGACGCTACCAGATCGCAATATCCAAATAGCAAACAGGGACGGTCTTTCCCTTTGCGTTGTCTGTGGTTACAGAGTGCATTTAAAGGGTAGCCATGCCCTAAAATTCACCAATATCCATATTTTGTCATAACATAATATAATGGTTCGGATTTCCGAACTTATTGTCCATTTTGGACATTTCCATGATTTTTCCTTCATTTAATTTGATTTCCAGGCTTTTTCAAGTGACATTTGCAACTGGAATTCCAGTCGTTTTCAGAAAGCAGACCTGGAAATTTAGACATTTCTTTTGATTGAAAAGTTACTCTTCTATAGGGGGTGTGCACGTATTTTCTGGAATAGCCCATTATGGAAACAAATAACACATATTGAGGTAACATTGGGCTATTCCAGAAAATAATTGTCACCCCTTATAGAGGAGCAAGTTTTCAATAAAAGAAATATCTGGATTTCCAGGTATGCTTTTTGAAAACGACTGGAGTTCCAGTTGCCAATGTGACTGGAAAAAGCTTGGAAATGTAATAAAATGTATAAAAAATCACGGGATTGTCCAAAATGAGTCCCTCAAATTCAGGATTTTTGATTGCGAACTAATTTTTGCTGGATTAAAAAAAATAGACACTTTGAAAGTCTGAATTTCCAGCAATCATAATTGGTCAAATCCCCCGGAAATCCGAACTCCTCTATAGAGGTGTGTGATTTTTTCTGGAATATTATGTCTTGCGGTTCTTGAGCTTATATAGGGAAATAATATATAAAACCGAAAAATTTGGGCATTTTTTCCCTCCCAAAAAAAATCATGCACATACATGTAGGCTATACCCCTCATATCAAGTCTTGGGAACTTTGTTATATAATCCATACCATTCCTCTTGTGTGTCAGCTTTATGTGTCTCAATATTCTCAATACGTGACTTCAAACACCGCTAGGTCATACTCAGGACTCCTCTCCAACCTACCTGATTTGTAATACGATGTGGTTAATTCTTGCATAATATTTCAACATTTTGTTTAGACCTATTTGGTTCATTTCCAAAATTCAAATTCTACGATCGCATGAACTTTTTAAAATGTCAGTCCCACCGTCCCACGCCTGTACATATCTATAAACATCATGAAAACGTGTTTCCTCAAATGTATAAGAGAAAGCACCTGATGGATATGTAATAAACTTGTCATGCATGTAGGGAGTTGGAGATTGAAGGAAAAATTGAGGATATTAAATATCCCCGATTTTTTTACAATGATACACGCATACACCATGGCGTTGCTTAATTTTCACGGTTCTTCTTCGTCTTATTTCCTTCGTTTATTTTATTTGTCAAATTCTGGGGTAAAAGGCGACCGCGTTTTAAAATATACTTTGGTGTTGCAGATACTTCTCTGCATCACAGATTCACGGACATCACATGCAATGAATGATATTATAATGACATCACACGTACATCTTGTAAATTGTCTTGAAGTTTGTTCTGCTAATAAAATCACACAGAAGCAAACGCTCTTTTTCATTTTGATGAGGCAATAATATAAATGCGACTCTGTCTGATCTTACACACTTTCGACATTATAACCTACAGGAGCTAAATTCAAACTTGACGAAGTTTTACACCAAAGTGCAAAAGAATAGTGGGTTAGAGTTGACGAGTATAGCAAGCCATTGTGCCCATTACGTATTGCGGCAACGTATTGCTTTCAACGCATTGTTAACTCAGCCAATATAGAAGAGAGCTTTTGACAATAATGCGTTGCTTCCAAAGCAACGCATTGTTTTCATTGCTCAACTCGCGAGGCGAGGTCGGCAACGCATTGTTTTCATTGCTCAACTCACGAGGCGAGGTCGGCAACGCATTGTTTTCATTGTTCAACTCACGAGGCGAGGTCGGCAACGCATTGTTTTCATTACTCAACTCACGAGGCGAGGTCGGCAACGCATTGTTTTCATTGCTCAACTCACGAGGCGAGATCGGCAACGCATTATTTTCATTACTCAACTCACGAGGCGAGGTCGGCAACGCATTGTTTTCATTGCTCAACTCACGAGGTCGGCAACGCATTGTTTTCATTGCTCAACTCACGAGGTCGGCAACGCATTGTTTAGGTTGGATAATCTTCCCAACGCTTCAAGAGCCGTGACTTCGTGTTCGATAATTCTGATATAGCTGTAGGCCTATGTTACACGTCGATCATGTCGATATACATGCAGTAATAGCAGTTGTACAAGTCTCCTATATTAAGTTCGCTGTGATTGGTGCTCTTCGCAACACACTCTAAAATGAAAGCAACGCGTTGCTTCGGGCCTCCCCCAGACAAACGAGAACCTAGACCAATGACTTTGACTCGCGTAGTGAAGCCGACACTGCTTAGCAACGACTTTGACAAGTCGCATACCCGGGCGCAAGCAAGCAATTATTTTCGCGTCTACGGAACATGTTGCATATTTTGACGCGGGCGACAACTGCGCAGTAACCACGCAAACGAACGCGTCAGAATGTACGCGATATATCTCCGCGCCTAGTAACCCCGTCAATCCGTCAATATCACCTTGGATACGGGGCTTTACCTCCGGGATGGGGAGTCATAGGTCTAGGTGGTATGTCTATGGGGCCTCCTAAATAACGCGATGCTTTGGAAAGCAACGCGTTGCCATAAGCTATGTTCCTATTGGCTGGTTTAACAACGCGTTGCTTACTTCCTTAATGAAAGCAACGCGTTGCCGCAACACGTAATGGTCCCAATGGCTTGCTATAGACGAGCTGTGAGCCCTTTAAATAATTGACTTCACGATTATGTATATAGGGCGCGAATACAAATAAACAGTGCATGTTAAGTTGATCCAAATTGAGCAAGTTAAGATCAAAATATCAAGCCCGATCCCTTGATGCATTGGTCCGATTTTTTTTCTTCAAATTTCGTCATTATCCATGTTATACTAGATCCCCCCTTAAATCGATGACCACATTATGATGCATTCGTGGGTTATATGATACACAGTGACATCGCCCCGATATCTTCATAGTAGAAATCGCCATGGTAGGTTGAATCCACAGCCACACATGGCTATTTTATTCGGACCTTATGAGATGCATATTGTTAGCGAAGTGACCTGACTAAGGCTAGGACAATAGACGGGGTAATTGATTTATCGCTGTGTGAGCAAGCTTGTATACGACATTGCGGTCAATGGTTAATATACTGTCTCCACTTGAGTGAGTGCCGCTATAGCCTGCTGCGCGCTGTAGTCCATAGGCCTACAGGACCAACGCAATATAAAATTGAGAGTTTTGGTTTGAGTTCAAAGCGCACGGCCAATTTTCAAAGCGCACGCTAACGACTATAATATCTGTTCAACACGTATTTTCAAGTGTATGAGACCACATCTGGTTTCTTGAGAAAAATTCATTTACGGGAGATATTCATCATTTTCTAACTCAGTATCCGAAGATTTTCGTCTGATATCAAAATCGTGCATAGCAATTCACGTGTATCGATCCCGTGTATTCATTTTAATGTCTCTGCTGCACCAAATAATTATTAGCCAGGCGATGTCGGTGTGTGATACATGTATATCGAGTGTATACGGCCATTGACCATGCATGATGGCTCTGAAGTCCCATAAAATTTCTGTTGACGAAATGTGGCAAAAAAAATTTGCAACATTTCAAAAATGTTGTTACCTAGCTGGGGGGTTTACACCCCCCAGCTAGGTATTGTAATCGTTCGGGTTCTTCCGCTGGCAACAAACCACTGTAATCTTCCTGTTTTCTTCCGCTGGCAACAAAGTGAAAATGCACATGTTTTTTTTTTGTTACCCTTTGAGTATGAAACCCTGACTTGATGCTATGTAAGAATTATTTGACTAGTGAAGATATGGTTTGGTCTTTTTGAATCATTGTTTTTCTAAAGGAATGAATGTGTTTGTTAGTTTGTTACTGTAATTTGTTATTTAACCTAAGGCACTTAATTAGTTGAAAAGGTAATTAATGACCTGTTGTTTCTGCAAGCCCAGGGAATGTATGTGTGGGAGGATTGATGGCTAATATGATTTTGGATGTAGTTAGTTGGAATTGAAAGGTTGTTGCAGAAAACTTGGATAATAGTGACAGTAGTTTGTGTAGGAAGCAATAGTTGAAATAATGGCATATGGGCACATGAACAAAGTGAATAACTTTAGGTGATTGCAAAGCCAAAGGTTTTCTTTAAGGTTGAATGTCAATGCAGTGGAAATAAGCAGTAATGGCATATTTATATAGGTTTTTTAATAGAAATTTGATTTTTGATATGAACCATGCAGGTGTGTTAAAGGCACTCCTTAACAGTAATTGTAGTATAAATTTATGGGTTTAATATTATGTTTACTATTAAAAGTACTAGTATTAGGCTCTGGCTTATCTTTTGATTTTGATTTTGCACCCGTATTTTACAGACTTTGGTGGTATGTTTGGAAACAGGGGATTAATGAGCCAGGCTTTAAAATGTTTAGCATTTATTTCTGTATGGTTATATGTCCGACCTCTTTCTTTGTATTAATGAAAGTGTTCTCTGGCCTCTTTCTTTGTAATGAATGTGTTTTTGGCTTGATTAGTAATTCCAATGTTAGTACCGGTATATGAAACTATCAGATGTGTTTCCTTTGCAGTAGGAACTTTAATTCTTTCAGTGCCATTATCATGGCAGTTAATATCAAACTCTAGCTAGCATTTGTTTATGCGCAACACAAAAATAGCTTGCAAATGGAATAGACCTACATGAATGCGGGATATGAATTCATTTGTTTTCCCTACCTTTTTTGTTTGTTTATGAAGTTGGGGAAAATAGTATAAAAGCCTTTAAAAGTCTAGTAATTGGTAACTGTAAAAGAAGTGCAGGTACCCTTCATGATACCACTGGGTATTATACTGTGCGTGCGCAGCAGCACTATTGTGGTGCCACATTACATTTGATGTAGTATATATGTCATGGACTGTAACATTTGAGCTGTTTTTAGGGGTCAATTGGTCATGGTATACAAGTAATATTGTAAATAATTTTTATTGCACAACCTTATGCCCTACAACAAGTTAAAACTGCATTTCTAAAAGGTTTCAGTGTTAGATGAATTGGTTAGTGCATCGTGGTATGATAAAATGCCTTCTATAATCTGTGGATAAATGTTTATAATCTGTGAGTTAATGGTACCAGTACATTTTATTGTTATCATGGTTATCACCCATTTGCTGTTTTCTGTAATCATGGTGATCTTGAATGAGAAATACTAGCTAGTACTAACAAGGTAAGACTGATCATAGTTTAATTAATTTAATTCTATAGTGATAGTTACAGGACTATTCATGGGTATTGGAATAATTCTGGTAGACCCTGCGCACAAGTATAACCCTAACCCTAAGCAACCCCAATTATAACCCTAACCCTAATCCTCACCGTTTATAAACCTAACCCTAATCCTAACCCTAATTTAAATTTAAATTATAAGGGGGGCTGTCATTTTCTTTGGAAGGGGGGTCATGAATATACTGGGGAGTGGGGGTCATAGAATTTTTAGACCAATTATAGGGGTTATAATTTTTCAACACCCAAAATAGGGGTATAGAATTATTAAGGGCTGGTGACTCAAACTTTTCGCGCGCTGTGCATGTATTCTTGCACACAATCTTTCATTATATAATGCAGATATTTTGCGCATATAGCGCGCCTTCCTTACACACACAATTAAATTTTAACGCACTCCACACACTTTCTTTGCTCTAAAGTTTTGATGCGCTCCTCGCCTTTGTTCCGGCAATGAATAATTTGTCTTGAGTCTGTGTAGGTGGAAGTGGGTGGGGGGGGGGGGGGGTCATAAAAATTTTCGACCCAACATAGGGGGGGGGCCTAAAAAAGATTGTGCCCGCAATAGGAGGGTCATAAAAAATTTTACTCCGGTCACCGACCCCCCCCCCCGACGAAGAAAATGACATCCCCTAACCAAACCCTAAAAAACACAGGGTGCACAGGGTAAACCAGAATCATACCTGGGTAATAATAATAATTCCTATTCATGTTTTAGTCCAAGACACAATCCCACCAAACACAAAATGTTTTCGACATCATTCGCAAAAGGTTATAAAAGGTTGTCAGAAAACGTTTAAATGTCGGGTTATATAAAGGGTATATTAAGGTTATAAAACGTTTTCATAACATTAAAAAACATTTTATGATATTCTACTGTTCAGCAAACAAAAATGTTTTACAAAAACATTTAAATGTCGGGTTATATAAAGGGTATAAAAACATTTTAATAACATTCCAAAAACATTCTTGAAAACTTGATACAAACATTCTAAACAGAATGTTATTTTGGGGTTGAAAAAATATTTTGCGAAAAATGTTTGCCCAAAATATTTTCAAAAACGTTTTTAAAACATTTTCATGACCTTTATGTAACCCGACATTTAAATGTTATTGAAAGGTTTTGAAAAAAACATTTGAAGAACATTTTTGTGTTTCCTGGGTTCAAATATTTTAACATAATGTTATTTTAGTATTGACACAATATTTGGCAAAAATGTTTGCAAAAATAGTTTACAATAACATTTTTGAAAACATTTAAAAATATTGTTGTAGTGTGTTTTCATACAAAACGTTTTAAAACGTTATCATGACCTTTACATAAAAATTTTCGACCCAACATAGGGGGGGGGGTCTAAAAAAAGATTGTGCCCGCAATAGGAGGGTCATAAAAATTTTACTCCGGTCACCGACCCCCCCCCCCACCCGACGAAGAAAATGACATCCCCCTAACCAAACCCTAAAACACAGGGTGCACAGGGTAAACCAGAATTATACCTGGGTAATAATAATAATTCCTATTCATGTTTTAGTCCAAGACACAATCCCAGCAAACACAAAATGTTTTCGACATCATTCGCAAAAGGTTGTCAGAAAACGTTTAAATGTCGGGTTATATAAAGGGTATATTAAGGTTATAAAACGTTTTCATAACCTTAAAAAACATTTTATGATATTCTACTGTTCAGCAAACAAAATGTTTTACAAAAAACATTTAAATGTCGGGTTATATAAAGGGTATAAAAACATTTTAATAACATTCCAAAAACATTCTTGAAAACTTGATACAAACATTCTAAACAGAATGTTATTTTGGGGTTGAAAAATATTTTGCGAAAATGTTTGCCCAAAATATTTTCAAAAACGTTTTAAAAACATTTTCATGACCTTTATATAACCCGACATTTAAATGTTATTGAAAGGTTTTGAAAAAACATTTGAAGAACATTTTTGTGTTTCCTGGGTTCAAATATTTTAACATAATGTTATTTTAGTATTGACACAATATTTGGCAAAAATGTTTGCAAAAATAGTTTACAATAACATTTTTGAAAACATTTAAAAATATTGTTGTAGTGTGTTTTCATACAAAACGTTTTAAAACGTTATCATGACCTTTATATAACCCGACATTTTAATGTTATTAAAACGTTTTTACCTAAACCAAAAGCCAAAATATAACTTATTTAAAACGTTTACGTTTTTGTGTTTGCTGGGATGTTTATCATCACCGTTCAACATCTTGAACCGTTTACTAACTGCTCCTGTTTACTCTACTAGCTCCCGCTAGTTTTGAATAAAATAAACACACTATCTGTGGTCATCTTGTGACTCCCTACATTTTGGTCATCAAAAGTATTATGCCCCCCCCGTATTTTTCTTTCCGAAAATGTATGACCCCCTGTATATTTGGGATCCTCCTTCCAAAGAACATAATAGCCCCCTAAGGGGTATTTATGGGGCTCAAACTCAGTGACAACAACCCTCGCACCCCGGGGGGCATTTTACAGGAGACATCGCAAATCGTAGAATCGCTGCATAAAATGGCAATATGTAGGGGGTACGGAGCTCAAACTCAGTGACAATAAACTTGATGAGAAGAGTAACATTTTGGAATATTTTGCATGGATCAGGTCAAAGGTCAGCTGGGGTCAAATCTTCGAATTTCAATATCTGGACATCTGTAAGGGTACGGGGCTCAATCTCGGCGACAACCTCATGACCAGGGGAACATGTTGGAACATTTTGCAGGGGGGCAGGTCAAAGGTCAGCTGGGGTCAAACCTTCGAATTTCAATATCTGGACATCTGTGAGGGGTACGGGGCTCAATCTCGGTGACAACCTCATGACCTGGGGAACATATTGGAACATTTTGCAATCTGGGGCCAAATCTTAGAATTGCTGTAAGAGGTACAGGGCGCAATCTCGGTGACAACTCATGACCAGGGGTGAATTATGGAACATCTTGCAGGTGTCTGGTCAAAGGTCATCTGGGTCAAATCTTAGAATTGCATTTTCTGGACATCTGTGAGGAGTACAGGACTCAAAACTCGGTGACAACAAACCTCATCACAGGGGAACATTTTTGGAACATTTTGCAGGGGTCAGATACCTCCACAACACCAACATGCCCCAGCTAGGTTTGTGGTCTATGACCACCATTTGCCTCTAGTTGTAATTGTGTTTTCATGCAGAACGTTTTAAAAGCGTTTTTATGACCATTTTAAAACCTGATATTTAATGTTATTAAAACGTTGCTGGGATTGCTAAGTATTGGACACTGAACACTCTGACTTGACATGATGCGTGAGTTACTTCTCTACAGGGTTACGCATTTCAGAAGATGTATCATAAATGCCACTGGCGCTATGCATTATGGGTAGTTACAAATGACGAAAAAAGAGCGATTCAAAGTAGTTAACATTTTGACATGTTGTTTCAATATTGTGACTGGATTTACAAGTTTTTCAAAAACAATATAGCTACTGCATGGCATGTGTCGCTTATTGCGTCGTAAATGTTAGTTTTGGCATGAAGTGGACCGATTCTGTCTGGCTTGTGACCTCTACTTCTGACATTGATCATGACGTTGCATTTTCGCGTGTTAAAAACCCGACTATAAAGTTTAATTTTAACTTCATAGGGGCGTCAAAGGTATTGGAATATCACCACGAGCCAAAATAGCCACGATTCCATGGACATTGTTCATTTACTTACATTCAGTAATCATAGAACAGAATTTGACCTTAAGTTGCAGACTATGAGTTTTTGTACCCACATTTTTAAAGGTCATTCTAATAATGTACGAGCATATTATAGGGTTAAAAGGACTTTGTCCTGACAGAGAGCATAAGTAAGATCCTATAGCGTAGGCCCTATATTACATGAGAAATCTTCGACTAGTATAGATAACACAGAAAAATTAAACTGACCATTAAACACCGGGGCAAATACAAATATACATGTAGCCCTACATTTGTTATAAAAACGATATCATGGTTACAAAAGTATTAGTCCTATATCGAGAGTTAATAACATTTAAATGCCGGGTTATGATCATGAAACGTTTTTAAAGGCTTATGTGAAAAGACACTGTTTTTGCAATAGTTATTGTTCTTGAATGTTATTAAAAGATTTTAAGCCTTTGTATATATTTTTTTTATGAACCCTATCCTACATTTACACGTCTTCTTCTGTATAAACACAATGACATTTTGCATATTAATTTGCTGGTTAGCCATGGTCATGATACCATCATCATGTCAATAGATAGGCCTATACCTTCATATCAACTCGAAGTACATTTCGTCTACGGCATGCTTCATGACCATGGTGATTACCTCAGCTGTTTCTGTGATTTATGCTAGTAAAGGGGGCAGAAAAGGATAGGTAGAATGATAAATCAGCTGTAAAACATATGCGCTTAACATGTGGAATTCTCATCATGCTCTACGGTGTACGACATGTGCCACTTTTTCCAAAAATTGTTTTATTTTTTCCAAAATTGTTTTATTTTTTCCAAAATTGTTTTAATTTTTCCAACAGACGTTTTAATTTTTCCAACAGACGTTGTACTTTTTCCAACAGATGTTTTACTTTTTCCAACAGTCTTTATAATTTTTTCAACAGACGTTTTACTTTTTCCAACATGTTTTACTTGTTCCAACAGTTTTACTTTTTGCCACAAATTTCCATACTTTTGCAAAAAAATCCCACTTACTTTTGCCAGAAATTTCCACATTTTTGCCAAAAAATTCCACTTACTTTTGTCACAAATTTTGTCACAAATTTCCATAATTTTGCCAAAAAATCTCACTTACTTTTGCCACAAATTTCCACATTTTTGCCAAAAAATTTCACTTACTTTTGCCACAAATTTCCACACTTTTGCCAAAAAATCCCACTTATTTTTACCACAAATTTCTACACTTTTGCCAAAAAATCCCACTTACTTTTGCCACAAATTTCCACACTTTTGCCAAAAAATTCCACTTACTTTTGCCACAAATTTCCATAATTTTGCCAAA
Source organism: Amphiura filiformis (assembly GCF_039555335.1). Lineage (NCBI taxonomy): Eukaryota > Metazoa > Echinodermata > Ophiuroidea > Amphilepidida > Amphiuridae > Amphiura > Amphiura filiformis. Next base: position 887,045 of record NW_027305498.1, read on the forward strand.
AAATCACACTTACTTCTGCCACAAATTTCCATAATTTTGCCAAAAAATCCCACTTATTTTTGCCATAAATTTCCACACTTTTGCCAAAAAATTCCACTTACTTTTGCCACAAATTTCCATAATTTTGCCCAAAAATCCCACTTACTTCTGCCACAAATTTCCATAATTTTGCCAAAAAATTCCACTTATTTTTGCCACAAATTTCCATACTTTTGCCAAAAAATCCCACTTACTTTTGCCACAAATTTCCATAATTTTGCCAAAATATCCCACTTACTTTTGCCACAAATTTCCATAATTTTGCCAAAAAATCCCACTTACTTTTGCCACAAATTTCCACACTTTTGCCAAAAAATCTCACTTACTTTTGCCACAAATGTCCAAAATTTTGCCAAAAAATCCCACTTACTTTTGCCACAAATTTCCATACTTTTGCCAAAAAATCCCACTTACTTTTGCCATAAATTTCCACATTTTTGCCAAAAAATTCCACTTACTTTTGCCACAAATTTCCACACTTTTGCCAAAAAAAACCACTTACTTTTGCCACAAATTTCCATACTTTTGCCAAAAAATCCCACTTACTTTTGCCACAAATTTCCATAATTTTGCCAAAAATTCCAGACTTTGCCAACAAATTCCACTTACTTTTGCCACATATTTCCAGACTTTTGCCAAAAAATTGCACTTACTTTTGCCAAAAATTTCTATACTTTTGCTAAAACATTCCACTCACTTTTGCCAAAAATTTCTATACCAGAGAAAAATCAAATCCGGGGTCAAGGTCCCACCGCATGGCGTCAAGGCTTTGATCTCATCCATGCATCATCATTCCATGACACACTTTCCATGCCTTTTCTATGTAGCACAAGGGCGCACACCGCCAACTCATGAGTTCCATTAAAAAATCTTTTTGTCAGCACGGAGTGGCACTCTCATCATGCTCATATGGAATTTGCACTTTAAAAAGAGGCCACTTGGGTGCTTATCTTTTAATTGCTTTATTCATTACACACCCAATGATGGCGGAATTTATGTCTAATAACATCCTTAATTTAGGCTCATACTGCTACAATTGTTGTAAGGTTGGCATGGGAATTTGCTCTATTTGCATCATTAAGTTGAGTTAGTCATGTTAGGGGTGGTGCAATATTAAATTATGTGTACCCCGCGGTGATGAATAAGGGGGGGCAAACATTTTAGGCAGGTCGAAAGGGGGAGGCAAGCAAATATTTTTGGCAGGTCGAAAGAGGGGGGGGGGGCGCAAGCGATTTTTGGCACATATATTTTGGGCACCGTTATATTACGTCCTAAAAAGGTGCGGGAAAACATTAGGAACACGTTCAAATATGCAAAATTTCCTGTTCGCTGAGCCCGCATTATATGTGACGTGTCATGTCAAAAGGAGACACTTTTGGGGAAGGTTATCATTTTTGAGGTTTTTACATATTTTAAATAACGAGATATTTTGCTCCACAATGCCTTTTACCCCCAATGAAATTGGACATTCTTAAGCGAAGATATTGAGTTCGTAAGTTATGGTCTTATAAAATTGAAAATTGAGATATCGGCCTTTGAAAATATCATTGACAATGTTGAGAGAAGGAATTACCTTGACAAATGTCTCAAAAAATACAATATGCCAGTTATATTCTGGTCTAAAACTATCATACAATATTTTTAACATTAATAACATCACAAATTCGCAACAAACCCAAAATTGTGACAAAATCACCCCAGGCAGATTTTTGGCTTTTCTCCATTTACGATCCTGCACAAAAGTGTCTCCTTTTGACATATGCTAAGACAATTCAAGGATTACAATTCGGGTTCCCCAAACACTTAGTGTGTAAAGGGGGGGGGGGGGGAAAGAATTTTTGGCACGTCAAAAAAAGGGGGGGCTGCAAAGGTCTTTTGGTACGTCAAAAGAGCTAGGGAGGCAGGGCTATTTTGGCACAGCAAGATATAAAGGAAATTGAATACTATTATTGGTTATATCTCAAAATCAATATTACCGACATCCGACTCATTTTACTTGATCGCATCACAATTTTACTATCATGACTTTGGTCCAACAAGATTTAAGCAAAACATCTTATGATAGAACAGTCATGTGATTCGGCTGGTTTAAAGTAATTCAAAATATAGGTTTTCCTGGCCAATTTCGCAACTTGTGCGTTCGATTTAATAAAAGTGTCATTCGTTTTCGCGCAAGATTGAACGATTGCAAGGAATCCCGATTTCTTTTTCGCATTATGAGCAATCGATTTCATTTTAGTTCAATCAAATTAATGTATGATCAGAACAATTCATTATTGTGAATTCAATTTCGTTCTCAAATGTTTCAATTTCACCATCTGACGTCTAATTTAAAGGAATAGGCAATCAATTTCGCAAAAGATTCACGAGGGACTGCGAAACGTTGTTAATCCTATTTTCAATTTCATGCATTGAAAATCTAATTAGCGAAAAGGAATTCAATTTGAAATTATCTGGATTTTCAAGTATACTGACATAGGCCTATAGGCCATACGTCTACGTTGCAGCAGAAAAAATTGAGTAGCCCTATGTAACACAGAATAAACACACACATGTTTTAACTGGTAATGCTTGTAATGAGAAGTATACTTTAGGTACAGTGTTCATTAAAGCACATTAGGCCTAATGCTTGCAAATACGAATACGAATGTAACATGTTAATATTGTTTTTAATACACGAACACATTAAAATATGTTTGTTAGCAATATTAACACTTTAACATGTCAGTTAATCCAGTGGCGTAGCGTCATAGGGGCACGGGGGGGGGGGGGGGTGGTAGCAATCGATCTGAAATTTTAAAAAAATCCCACAGGAAAATGGCCGAAAAATGGCTTGTGCCCCCAAATCAGACCCGGTGCCCCTCAATCATGGTCGGTGCCCCCCCAATAAAAATTAATAAAATGTTATACTATAGGCCTATATATAGTTCAGATTTTCACACAATGAAATGGACACGATTGGGGTAAAGTTGATTAAACAGGTTGTGATGTGAAGAATATGTTTATAAGTCGACTGCAAAATATGCTTATTTAATTTCTAGATGTTGTTTTGTCTATTCAGTTTTTATTCTTATACGATAGATAAAGGTTATATTATACAATTAAAAATACGAAGATTCAAAAAAGATCTATCGTAGGAAAAAGTAGCATTAACTTTAAGGAAAAGTTTCATTATATTTTTATAATTTATATGATTAACTAGACTGAGCTTGATTGAACTATGGGACATACATCACTTTATAGTTTCTGAACTAAACCGGGAAAATGCTTTTAAATATTATAATTAGTTATAATTCATTTTCTGTTTTACTAGGCCTATGCATACGGCAATTTTAAACATTACTTAAAAATATGTTTTCCCTTCACATTTAATATAGCAACGTGCTTGTTTGAACAATGTTGACGATACATGTATCTAATGTTCAATATAAACACGATAAATAACATATTTATATTTGAACCATTGTAAATTATTTAAGAACTTCTGGATTTGATTTTGCACTTTGCGAATTCGATTGAACATTTTTCCATTTTGTTTCCGCATATATGAATTTGTATTTCCAAATAGGCTCTGAATTCAAGGCCACGCGAATTTGGCTGCACAATTTGCGAAATTTGCTGCACAATGTGCGAAATTGGGTGCACTATTTAGAATTTTGAATGCGTATTAAATGAAATAGATTGCACATTTGCTAAATTGAAATCGAGAATGTAAGCATTCATTCAATTTCGCGCGAAAAGGAATGACACTTATACTAAACTGAACGACCAAAGTTTGAAATTGGACGGGAAAACCTATAATATAATAAATTGAACTAAATAATATTTTAAACAATAATTTTGTCTGTTTAATGAAAATATGAAGACCCTTGATTTTGACCGTTCGCAGCCCCCAAAGATCCCTCTTTTCCGGCATGTCATCTAATCAGCTCCCAAAGACCCACCACTCAAAATTCCGGGGTATAACCAACAAATTTTATAATGTTCACCCCCAATGCTCCTGCATGCAAATGTAGAAATCAAATTGTAAACTATACACATTACGAATAATATGTGACATGTCATGTCAAAAGCAGACACTTTTGGGCAGGTTATCAATTTTGAGGTTTTTAAATTTTTTAAATATAGAGATATGTTGCTCCACGCCGCAGTTTTCCCCAATGAAATCGGACATTCCTACGAAGATATTGAATTCGTAAGTTATGGTATTATAAAATATTGGAAATTGAGATATCGGTCTTTAAAAATATCATTGGTAATATTGATAGTAGGAATTAACTTGAAAAATGTTTCAAAAAATACAAGATGCCAGTTATCCGGACTGAAACTATCAGACAATATTCTTAACATTAATAACATCACAAATTTGCAACAAACCCAAATTGTGAAAAAATCACCCGGGCAGATTTTTGGCTATTTCTCCATTTATAATCCTGCCCAAAAGTGTCTCCTTTTGACATGACACGTCACAACTAAATAAAAGGTCATGATTCTAATGCGAACCATATTTGTTTTTCAGTTTTAACTATTTACTTCTTAATAGTATTACTGTTAACTTCTTAATATTATACTATTGTTACTATTACTATACTATTACTATTACTATTACTATTAAACATTGGTAAAAGACAGAAAAGTTTGGAGTTATAAATTAGTGAGTTGCTAATAGGAGTTAATATTTGGTTAGTTGTTCAAGGGTGCATGTCCCATTATTGGTGGTCTTTTGCATTGCAGTCATGAAACATGATAGATGCATAAGCGAGAATGTCATAGATTTTCAGATTGTCCTGAAACTTTGCTTGGTGTAATCACACTTGAGCGCCCACAATTTAAAGTCATGTCAAAGTTTTTCAGTTTTAACTATTTACTTCTTAATACTAGTATTACTATTAACTTCTTAATATTACTATTATTACTATTACTATACTATTACTATTACTATTACTATTACTATTACTATTACTATTAAACATTGGTAAAAGACAGACAAGTTTGGAGTTATAAATTAGCGAGTTGCTAATAGGAGTTAATATTTGGTTAGTTGTTCAAGGGTACATGCCCCATTATTGGTGGTCTTTTGCATTGCAGTCATGAAACATGATAGATGTAAGCGAGAATGTCATAGATTGTCAGATTGTCCTGAAACTTTGCTTGGTGTGATCACACTTGAGCGCCCACAATTTAAAGTCATGTCAAAGTCATATGTGGTCAATTGATGATTTTCATCAAAAGTGGTGGATGTGATCACAATTAAGCGCCAAACATATTTAAGGTCATGTCAAGGTCATCTGAGGTCTGCTGTTGCATTGTTGGACAGTAATGAAACTTGGTGGGTGTTATCATCTTTCAGGGGAAATTGTATGAGGTATTTTGGGCCTTTCTGTGGACTTGTAATCAAAAGGAGAATCATGTTATAGCATAAAAAGTTTGAGACCTATACATGAACTTGGTTCCCAAAAAGTTGTATAACACAATTTTTGAAAATAAAGAAGGCCCTCGGATTGCAAAATGACCATGCACGGGTTTTCAGGAAACGGGAAAAACGGTGATTATTTAAACGCTCATCGAAATTTAATCGAAAGACCAGTATATTGAAACATATTACATTTCTTTGATTTGCAATCGATTGGTGATATTTTTATATTAAATTTGCAATGAAACACAATTGTGGGCCAACAAATTTATGTTTGTTTGTCCTTAACCGACTGACCCACATTCATTAGCCGACCAAAAAGTTTTTACTTTTATCATTATATTATTTTTTTGTTTAATCTTACTAGGTTTTTTTAACATCAGTTTTTTTTCAAGTGCACTATGTACAGTTCAGTTGTAAATGAGGCTACATCTTTTCACGATTCGCCCAATGGCTGATGCTGACAATTGTTATAGTAAGCCTACTTATCTTTTTTTTATACTAAAATATATTAGAATGGGGGGGTGATGGAGCAGAACCGATGAAGGTCCAAAACGGTATTTTATCTCTCTAAAAAAATAAAGGAGCATAAAGTAAAAAAACTCTATTTTGGTTCATAAGTTCAAAGTAGTATTGGAGCTGTGCAATTATTATGTGTACCAACCATGAATTCTTAAAATGTTCTGCCAAAATCCCCTTGGTCGTGCAAAAAATCGTTGCCCCCCCCCCCATTATGACGAGGATGCAAAAAAAACTGTGCCAAAAATTTATTTGCCCCCCCCCCCTTTGCCCATGCAAGATTTTGGGGAACCCAAATTCAAAACCTTAACATTGTCTAATAATTTTATGCGAGTGTAGCGAGCAGGAAATTTTGCATATTTTAACGTGTTCCCGACGTTTTCCTACACCTTTTTAGGGCTTATTATAGAAACGGTGCACAAAACATCTCTGCCAAAAATCGTTTGCCCCCTCCCGCTCCCCCTTTGGCCGTGCCAAAAAATCTTTGTGCCCCCCCCCCTTTGACGTGCCAAAAAACCTTGCCCCCTCCCTTTCGATGTGCCAAAAATTATTTGCCCCCGCAACTTTCCCCATGAAAGAGTTTGGGGAACCCAAATTCAAAACCTTTTTGTTTGAATATTATGCGAGTGTTCCTGAGGTGTTTTTTTTAATTTCCTACACCTTTTCGCCAGCCCATTCGGGGCTGGTACCTGTTTCAGGTTTGGGGTCAGTTTACTCAAGAGATTATATTTTAGTGGTATTGGAATGATTTTTTTTTTACTTTTTGTGGTTAAATTTTTTTAAAAATATTTTAATTCGATTTGTTAGGAAAAGTAAGTATGTTTTGCCGTTTCAACGAACGAAAACGAGTGAGTATTACCAAAGTTATGTTTGAACTAATTAATTATGACTTTAAAAGTTTAAAGGCCTAAATGTAACAATAATAGTTAATATATATAGCATCATATGGTCAGCAGAAGAAAATCTGACATCACCTATGATGTCATATCAGTGTCCTTGACCGGGGGTCCTTACTCCTTGACCACTGAACAGCGTGATATCATGTTGATAACAGATCTATAGAATCAAAATCTTCATCATATCCCCGGATCATATCACAGATTCTCAACAATCTGTGATCATATGGACCATATTGATGTGAAAGTAGTTATCTATCATATCCTGTGTCGTTTTATGGATAAAAATGACTCAAAATGTTATTGATGAAATGGTTGCTATCATAAACATCAGTTTTGTCTTTTCAACAGGAAAAATCCGATGCAAAATAAAGTTTTTAGGGCCTAGCTATAATATGGGCATAATTTATGCATATAGTATTGAACAATGTACCCCATTTGACATGCACTTATAGATAAATAAATTGTCTTACTTTATTAATTTAATAACTTCTTTATTATAAATAAAATGACACATAACTATTTGATTCATAAAATTACATTCAACAAAATGATTGAAGAGAAAACACACAAGGCACTATAGGCAGACTGTTATAGAATGGAGTATGTAAGAATCCATGTCCATAGCTTCGCAGGAGTTTCCGACTAGCAATCAACATGATCAGCACATTCAGAAAAACACAGTTTAAGAGTGAAGATTGTAGTGAGTAACCAGTCCTTTATAAATGTGCTGGCCACTATCTATTATAATATAGTAGGCTTAAACTATACATTGCGAATTAATTAAGTTATTTTAAAATAAAATGTACATGTAAGTTAACTCAAACCGGCAGTGTATATATCGAAAGCAGTGAAATCGGACATTCCTAAGCGAAGATATTGAGTTCGTAAGTTCTGGTATTACAAAATTGGAAATTGAGATATCGTGGGTAAAAAGCTGAAAAGACAAAAAAACCCAACGACAACAACAACAACAACAACAACAACAAAACAAACAGACCAGAACAATTTGGAGTACATGTAATGAATTAAAAGAGTTGACATGAGATTAGGAATTAATATTTTCTGCTGTTTCAGTGTGCATGTTCTCATCGTTGATGGTTTGGTGGACTGTCATGTAGATGTAAGCGTGATCCTAAAAATGCCTTTCACATTGACCAAAACTAATTACAAGACCTCTTCTACATTGAGGCTGGCTTTCCCTTTTAAAGGGAATTTTTATTAGGGCTTAATATAGAAATGGTGCCCAAAACAACTCTGCAAAAAATCGCGTGCCCCCCCCCCCCGCCCGGCCAAAATCGCTGCCCCCCCCCCCCCCTTTCAACTAGTCTGTGCAACAGACCATGTACCTATATTACCCATAGGGAGAGAAACTGCTTGGAACCGCACACTCTTGGAAACCACACTCGTTGGTCGCTTTGCTCGCTATTCGAGGGGCTAGTTCAAACTGCTCGATGTCCCCACCTCCCTCAATTGCGAATAGTCTTTGACAAAGACTATCTTTCAACCTGTTAAAAATGCTTACTCCCACCCCTGGCCCGCCAAACAATATTTCCTCACTTCATATTATTCACCACCCAGGGGTACACATAATTAGGCCAAAAATTGTTTGCACCCTCCACTGAGGTTTTAGGTTTTAGTCTATAAGTTTAGTGGGTTTTATTACTTTTTCTATGTCTAAATTTAATTTCAAACCTAAATTTGGCCAACAACATTTTAAATCATTACTGTAAACTCATAACATTATATAACTATCCATTCATGCATCAATTTGCTAAGGTGGGACCAGCCTTAAAGCCCTTTGGGCTTATTTGGCCTCTCCTTCACATGTTTTTTTTTTTTCACCCTTTCATATTATTCTCTTTCGTTTTCAAAATCTACTGAGTTACTGGTACTTTAATTAACTTTTTGTACAAATTAAATTTGTATCATTAATTGAATTGCTATTTAATCATAATCTTGCGGTGTAAATATTTTTATATAAATTTGTCCTACTATATATAATTTCGGAAATTGCGATTGTGATTTGTAATATAACCATTTAATTCTGTATTATCCTTCAGATACATTTCATTATGTTACCAACTTAATTAAATTTGTTTTTGTTATTGATGCTTAAATTTTGTATATAATACATATTATAGGCCTATATATATATATATGATTTTGGAAATATTGTTATCTATATATATGTGAAATCATGTGTGAATAAATTGAATGAATGAATGAATGAATGAATTAAACGTGGCATCTTACGCCTGTAAGTTTTCAGTCATGCTAATAATACCCCATGTAACAAGAACATAAGAAAATATTGTTAGGCTGCGATCACATAGAAGTATACGGTATACGGTATTCGCTATACGAAATAGGGCCCTACGCTCATTAGATCAGGCTGAGTTCAGATAGGATTATACTTTGTGAACTCAGCCTGATCGAATGAGGGTATTTCGTATAGCAATAGCGAGTACGCGAGTATAGGTCAGTTTACCAATTTTCTTCGTCTAATCAAATGCTTGTAACTTTACTTCTTGAGGTCACATTGCATTCAATGAGGTGTCATAATGTGCAGAATTACATAATGCATATTAAAACAAATGAATTTACCCACATATGGTTTAGTTTTAAAATTAGGACGGTATACGCTGCACTAAAATCGAACATGCACGATACCCACTATACTATACTATAGGCCTACGCAAGTATACGGCCTTTTCGAATAGTGCCCTCTGTGACCCGGTATGAAATTACCTTGCTCGATTTAAGCTATACGCGTACACCTGCAAAACGTGCACCGTATACCCGAATAGTTTACTTCTATGTGATCGTAGCCCTATGTGACCCGGTACTATGAACATGATTGCCTTGCTCGATTTAAGCTATACGCGTGCACCTGCAAAACGTGCACCGTATACCCGAATAGTATACTTCTATGTGATCGCAGCCTTAAAGGCCATAAATGTACGCACTCATGCATAGGGAGACAAACATGATAAAGTTAATCTGTTCTTTTCATTCTCGATCATTAACCTTTGGAACATTTCACATGCATACTGTTTGCCTCAATGCCTTCTCGGCAATCTCGGGCCATAGGCCTATAGTAATTTAAATCGTGAAACCGTAGAACGATCTGTTGGTCAGCATAGATATTGAATAAAATTGAATCCCATCACATCAATTCAAAGCTACACCCTTTTTTCAAATACTGGTTACCAGCGACTTAAGGGGACTCGATCTTTTGTGCGTAATTATAGAGGGCCAGGGGATTCACTCTATCATTAAAAAAATTATTCGAAGAAGTCAAAATGCCCTAGGAATAAAAACTGTACATGTAGTGTAATGCACGCTAGATACAATTTCTTTATACGACAAAAATTAATTTTTGTAATCGATCAACAAACAAACGTTTTATATCAGTTTTAAATTTAGCCTGAATCCGTAAATATGGTACCTCTCGCCCTTTTTTAGGTCAAGGCTATTTTTACCATTATGCAGCAAACCATTGTTGAAGCTATTTCACATACATGTACAAAACATTCTAGAGAAAGAATGAGGACATATAGTGTTGAAATATCTTTTGTTGATTTTGAATGATAATGTCATGAAGTCGTAAATGTTAAGGTCAAATTCCTAAAACCAAAACAAAACATTGCGACGCAGATAATTCCCGACTTACGCAATTTCATCATCACATCAGTGGCTTTATTATTTGTTTGAAACCTTTCCCAAAGGTTCGTGCTATTTATGCATAAAACGGCTAATCTATCTTTACAAAACGCGTCTTTTTTAGTAAACAAAAGGCTAAAGATGGCATTATGAGATTTATCTTTTATCATTACACTCATCCGCTCAACTGCCACGGTGGCCGAGCGGTGAAGCGCTAGACGCGTAATCGAAGGAAGTTTAGAATCGCTGGTTCGAGTCCCAACGAAGCCTGTGGAAACTTTTTTCTTCAAAATTCATGATCGCATTCCGAAATGAGTCACTTGTCGGTAAATCATGTATCGTATCCTTAAGGGCTGGGGTATGAACGTTTGGACAGTATTTATTTTGGGACATTAGAGCACATCAGACATATCGAATTGCATTCTGAATACGAAGAATGTCATTCTGATATCAAATAATTTTGATTTTTGAAATTCGCAATTTAATACACATTTTATGGCAAATCATAAAAAATTGATATTTTTGATATTTAACAGTACTTGAAGTATACTTGATAAATCTGATGATTTATACTTAAAGTGTATGTAGGTGGGATGAAAAGCCGACGATCAATTGAAAATTTTAACCTTTCGTATAGAAGATATGGATTTTTTTTCCCAAAACACCAAAAATAATTAGGTCTTTTTGGGAAAAAAATCCATATCTTCAATATGAAAGGTAAAAATTTCAATTGACCGTCGGCTTTTCCTCCCTGCTACATACACTTTAAGAATATATCATTAGATTTATATAATTTACTTCGAGGACTGTTATATATCAAAAATTTGAAAAATATCAAATATTTATAATTTGTCATAAAATTTGTATTATATTATGATTTTCAAAAATGAAAATTATTTGATATCAGAAAGACATGCTTCGTATTCAGAATGCAATTCGATAGGTCTGAGGTGCTCTCATGTCCCACAAAAAATACTGTCGAAAAGCAATAAACGCTCATTTTAGATCCCTTAAATGAATTGACAATAATCAGTTCTATGGTGTATTGAAGGTCTGAAGTGAAGTAGGCCTATATGTGTATTTTTGACCAATGTTCATTGCCTACAGGCCTATATAGTACTGAGTCATTACAGATTTTATTTTTTTTAATATTCTTCCGACCGACCGACCCACCCCAAAATTCCCAGTGGAGGGCAAGCAAACATTTTTTTTCTTGACCTTATTGCACCACCCGTCTCTCGTCACATTGTACATGTATACACGTATACCAGATCTCGGAATTGAATTGTATCTTCGGAAGCTTCATAGGTAAACTTCAGAGTGTCATGGAACGTGTTCACCTCCCTGACGAAAGTTTGTAGGTCTTCTAAACTTCCGAGGAAGGTGCGGGATTGGACCTTTAGCGTATTAGCGCAATTTTGCTAATCACGCTATTAGCATAAAATTAGTGTAGGCCTATAGGGTCTATGTAAGTTGGCGCTAATTGCAACGCTAGCCATAAGGTGCGCTAATCCGCTAAACATGTTAAAGACACATAATCATTTTGACAAAATAAAAACTGTTCTAAGTGATAGGGACGCAATTAGCGCTAATAGTGCAAGTTAGCACTAATTAGCGCGATGTAGCGTTTTGACGCTAATAACGCTAATTATCAGCCTAGCATCCTGACGCTAATTTGTTAAATTGAAGATGACCCAGTGAGATGGACGCAATTAGCGCTAATAGCGCAATAAGCGCTTATTAGCACAATATAACGTTTTGACGCTATTAACGCCAATTCTCAGGAAAACAACGCGGTTCTTAGTTGTAGCGCTATTGGGGAAATCTTCAAGATATTAATTACTAATAATTAAATACTAATACTATAGCACCAAAAAACAATGGTGTATATAGCGCTGATTGGGACATCTTACTTCAAAATGTTCTTGGTATAATATTAATACAAGGCAAGTCTCGAAAACAATAGGGAAGCCTCGCGCGTAGGCCTATCATTATTCCATAAATTTTCTTGGTTTTAAACAACGCGGTTTTCGAAAGCAAAGGTGTAGCGCTAATGGACTTTAGCGTAGCGCTAATTAATGGATTACGTTATTGTTATTGGGGCGGTTTTCGGACTTTGTTATTGCACGCTAATCAGCGTGGTTTTCGGACTTTGTTTTTCTTTATAAACATCCTTGTACGTGTCATCCTTCCATAAATTTTCTTGGTTTAAAACAACGCGGTTCCCGAAAGTAATGGTGTGTAGCGCTAGTTGGGGACATCTTCATTATAGTAATCGGACTTACTTTGTCTTTATAAACATCCTCAAACGTATCATTCTTCCATAATTGCGCTATAATTAGTTTTATTAGCACTAAAACGCTACATGACGCTAATTGCGCTATTACGCTAATTAGCGCTTATTGCAGTATAATTAACTTTATTAGCACAAAAACGCTACATGTCGCTAATTTGCGTGATTAGCGCCAGAGGCGGCGCTACGGGGTGCAAGGGAGAATTCCCCCAAAAAAAAAATTTTCTGGTCCCCCCAGTTAGCCCCCACCCCCGCTTTTGAGGCAAAAAAACCCAAATCACGTAAATTTCCACTTTTTGCTGCAAATTTGCGCAAAATTTGCCACTTTTGTCCCCCCCTGAAACTATAGCGACAAAAAACAATGCTGTATATAGCGCTGATTGGGACATCTTACTTCAAAAATGTTCTTGGTATAATACAAGGCAAGTCTCGAAAACAATAGGGAAGTGGTAATGGATTTAAGAGAAATAGTTATTGGGGCGGTTTTCGGACTTTGTTTTTCTTTATAAACATCCTTGTACGTATCATTCTTCCATAAATTATCTTGGTTTAAAACAACGCGGTTCCTGAAAGCAATGGTGTAGCGCTAATTGGGGACATCTCCAATATGTTAATTTAGCGACAGAGTGCTGGGTAGCGCCTAATAGCGAAAATTAGGGTAATCAGCACTAAAGCGCTACATGTCGCTAATTAGCGTGATTACGTATCATTCTTCCATACATTTTCTTGGTTTTAAACAACGCGGTTTTCGAAAGCAATGGTGTAGCGCTGGTGGACTTTAGCGTTATCGTTAGCGCTAATAGCGCAAAGTAGCGTCAGAGTGCTGGGTAACGCTACTTAACGTTATTAGTTCTAAAACGCTAGATCACGCTAAATAGCGCTAATTGCGCCCCTCTCACTGGGACATCTTCAATTTATCAAATTAGCGACAGCGTGCTAGCTAGGTACCACAATTAAATTAGTGTTATTAGCGATAAAACGCTATATCGCGCTAATTAGCGCTAATTGCATTATTAGCACTCAAACCGTAGCCTGTTAGCACTAAAATGCTAGCGTCATTAGCGCTAAAATGCTACTAATGGGGCAAATTAGCGTCGGAGGGCGAGTTAGCGCAGCGGTAGTTCCCTCGCTTTGCACCACTGAGGTCCCGGGTTCAAGCCCGGGCGCGGCCCAAGGACTCATGTGCACTTGGTTTATCCCGATTTCATGCTCGCTCTCGCAGGTTTTCTCCGGGATCTCCAGTTTCCTCCTGCTTTCAAAAAATCGGTGATTAGTTGTTTCGTTATCAAACACTTCCTTCACCCAATGGAATTTGGAGAGCTGCACAGATAAATGGTGGATGTTACAATCTAAGTGCGGATAGGTTTGCGCTATTCTGGCTGCACAATGCCTATAGTTGATGCGATCTGATTGTGATGATTCACCATGGCAGCGAAATTACAGCGCTTTGAACACTGCGTGATCTGTGGTAAGGCGCTATATAAATACCGAAATTTATTTTTATTTTATTTAATCTATTTACCGCTAATTGTGCTATAATTAGCGAAATTAGCGCTAAAACGTTAAACCGCATGATTAGCATCAGACCTGGCATCAGAGTACTAGGTACCGCTAATTGCGCTATAATTAGCGCTAGTTGAATTAGCGTTATTAGCACTAAAATGCTAAAGCGCATGATTAGCATCAGATTACTAGGTACCGCTAATTGCGCTATAATTAGCGTAATTAGCGCTAAAACGCTACATGACACTAATTAGCGCTAAGGTGCATTATAATTAGCGTTATTAGCACTAAAACGCTACATGACGCTAATTAGCGTTACTTGAATTAGCGTTAAAATGCTACATGGCGCTATTTAGCGCTAATAGCATTAATTAGCACCAATATTGCCAATTACCGAATATGTGTTAATTAGCGCTAAAACCGCATTAGCGTTGGTGCTAAATCTCGGCGCTAACGCGCTAAAGAGCCAATCCCGCACCTTCTACGAGGAAACTCCCCGTCCAGAAGACTAACGTGTCATCCATTGTAAAATCTTGTTTTCCAGTTCATGGACCACAAGGTTGCAAATGCTACCTGATGTACCCTGAGTACATCAGGTAGCATGTACCCGGTAAGCAGTCAAGTTAGCTCAATCGATAAGGCGTTCGACTATGGTGCGAGAGGTTGCGAGTTCGAACCATGGTGGTGCCTAGTATGCTCTCGTGGAAAAATTGAGTTAGCTCGAAATTCCCTTGGACAAGGAACTCACTGCTAATCTGTCTCGTTGTAACCCGTACGAAACTCGGGGAGCTGATCCTGGTTGCGATGGTTATTTGTGGAATGTCTAGGGTGTGCGCTCTTGAAGCAGCAAAGTCCCTGAATTGTTGTTTAATGGTTTATGGAATGATGTGGGGCCATAGTGGTCAGCGACAACCTGTAAAGTGTGCTGAGGCTTGTGGATCAACGGCTAGGCGTTGTGCCTGTGCGTAGCGCACTATAAATCACTGCGCTTTTTTTTTCTTTCTTTTTTTACCCCTGAGATTTGTAGGACGCATTCGTCATTGAATTCAAAACTGTATAGTAGGCGTAGAGTCCTGCCATGTATTTCATATCTGGAATGATTGGGTCATAATCCAAAAGGTCCAAATTTGCGAGTGTCTCCATTGTAATTGGAAAAGCTTGATCTTGTGGGACCGATGTGAACATCAAAACCACATCCAGGCTGGCCAGTTCTTGATCTTTCTGATGGTGTCACATATCTTCCAGGTATGTGGGTTGGGATCTCACCACTGGTACAAAACGTACTCCTGGTGGAGGGGCTTTGCCCGGGGCACTCAACACAAATGACCATACGGGCATGTTCCCCCGGAAAGACCCCCCTTTATGGATTTTGCCAAAAGACCCTTGATTTTGATAATTTCAGCTCTAAAAGACCAAAATTTCTTATTCCTCATATTTCTGGGTTTTTTCAGGCGATTTTCAACAAAAAAGCCAAGAAAGTTCGCAGCTCAAAAGACCCCATTTTACTTCCGGGGAACATACCCACAAAAAAAAATTTACGTTGCCAATGGTCAATGCAATCATCCTCCCTCCCCCAATGTTGACGCCTGTAAGTGGGTTTCTGACAAATTAATCTCATATGGCATTTTAGTCCCAAAAGTGCAATTTTTATCGCGCTTCGGGCGAATTTAATCCATTTTTGCACCACATTTCAACAGCTTAAAATATGGCAAAATGTTTCACGCGCTACGCGCGAATTTGTACCACAAACTTATTATGTCGCAGGGATTGTCGCCAAAAGGTGCTGTTCACTATACTTTATCCCTCCAATGTCAAAGAGAAATCTACGCCACTGAGAAATCGGTCGTGGGGAGTATACAAATTTTTTTTTTTGTATGCTTTGGTGGGGCGGCAGGGAGAGGCTTTGCCTAGGGCGGCAATATCCCTAGGAACGGCCCTGCAAGTCAGTCCCTCCCTACTCAGTCGGCAAAAATGTGACAAAATTTACGATTTGCATCTTTCTTTTGGTCTATTTTAAACCCAAAATTAAGCCCATTTAGGAACATTTAGCGTTAAAATGAGTGCAAGGGCAACTCCTCTGATGCCTGGAATAAGCATAAACTCATAAGCTGGATCAAAATACTAGGACTTAACCAAAAGTTGTAAAAGGACTAGTTATAATTTTACTACCCACGATTGTGTTCATTTTAGCATTGAAATAGCACTTGTTTAGTGCCTGTATGGGACCATGACAACCCCTCTCTGACATAACAAAATCCACCAGTCCTATCGGCGCCACGCGCCTCGCTGCTCGGCACTACGCGCCTCAATCCCACCAGAGGAACTAGGGCTAGTTCTACATTGAAATTGCAATTTTTCACACTTCGCGGCCATTTCTCTTGGTAATGTTCTTTTTGTAGCACTTGTGAAATTCTACCCCCTGGCTCGGTGACTCCGGTACATCCGCCTTTGAATTTTAGCATTGAAAGAGTTACAGTGTGGGGGAGGGGTGTCTTCTATCCCGAAGAGCCAGGGGTGGCAATCATGTTGCGCCAGCAAAAGTTAATCCGGCCATATACCAGCAAAACCTATTTCTCGACACCCTCTCCCTGAGTAAATGATCTAGCGACGGCCCTATTTACGTAACTAAGGGTTATTAAACATGCTAATCAGTAAAACAATTAAATTATTCTTGCTTTCATACTGAAAGGGAACGTTCATAATTACATTTGGTGGGGGCTGGAAAATGTTGATTTCGGTATGTCAAAACTTTTTTGAAACCCCCCCTTCTGTCTGTATGTTAAACTTTTAGACCCCCCCATCTTTATGGACTCGACAATTTTTGACCCCTTTTTTATACACGCATACTTTTTAACCAACCCCACCCCCATGTATATAGGTCTTTTTAAACTGGCCCCTATTCAAATGTTAACTACGGAAAAAAAGTTCGCACCCGGGAGTGCCACAGAGTACATATCCTTGAGGGCACTCTATTCACGTGGTTTCTTTTACCAACGCTAAAAGATCACGAATTTTGGTGGTTTGCAAGTGAAAAGTGTCCGCACTATCGATTGATTACGGTACGTAACTATTATGAATAATTTATTAGATTTTTCAATGCAATCGCCTCGACCCATTAGTACATTATTATCTGTATTATCAAAGTACTTGGAATAGCAATCCGGTGCCTACATGTTATGAATTATGCTACATAGTTGTATTTATATACTATTAAAGTCCTAGAAAAAATAGAACAAATTTTATTTCAAACCCGTTTTTTTTTTCATTGAAAAGACAAAATTAATGTTAAAAATATTAGTTTTCAATATTCAATTTATTAAATTTTGAACTAGTACTTTAAACCAGCCGAATCACATGAATATTTTATCATAAGATGTTTTGCTTAAATCTTCTTGGACCCACATGATTTGGCGGTGTGCGCCCTTGTGCTACATATATTGTACATAGAGAAGGCATGGGCTTCATGGCATGGGGTCTGTATACTAGTGTGTCATGGAATGATAATGGATGAGATCAAAACCTTGACGCCATGCGGTGAGACCTTGACCCCGGATTTGATTTTTATCTGGTATAGAAATTTGTGGCAAAAGTAAGTCGATTTTTTGGCAAAAGTAAGTGCAATTTTTTGGGAAAAGTATGGAAATTTGTGGCAAAAGTAATTGGGATTTTTTGGCAAAATTATGAAAATTTGTGGCAAAAGTAAGTGGGATTTTTTGGCAAAATTATGGAAATTTGTGGCAAAAGTAAGTGGGATTTTTTGGCAAAAGTGTGGAAATTTGTGGCAAAAGTAAGTGGAATTTTTTGGCAAAAATGTGGAAATTTGTGGCAAAAGTAAGTGGAATTTTTTGGCAAAAATGTGAAAATTTGTGGCAAAAGTAAGTGGGATTTTTTGGCAAAAGTATGGAAATTTGTGGCAAAAGCAAGTGGGATTTTTTGGCAAAAGTATGGAAATTTGTGGCAAAAGTAAGTGGAATTTTTTGGCAAAAATGTGGAAATTTGTGGCAAAAGTAAATGGGATTTTTTGGCAAAAGTGTGGAAATTTGTGGCAAAAGTAAATGGAATTTTTTGGCAAAAATGTGGAAATTTGTGGCAAAAGTAAGTGGGATTTTTTGGCAAAAGTATGGAAATTTGTGGCAAAAGTACGTGGGATTTTTTGGCAAAAGTGTGGAAATTTGTGGCAAAAGTAAGTGGGATTTTTTGGCAAAAGTGTGGACATTTGTGGCAAAAGTAAGTGGGATTTTTTATGAAAATATGTGGCAAAAGTAAGTGGGAAAAAGTATGGAACTTTGTGGCAAAAGTAAGTGGAATTTTTTGGCAAAAATGTGGAAATTTGTGGCAAAAGTAAGTGGGATTTTTTGGCAAAAGTGTGGAAATTTGTGGCAAAAGTAAGTGGAATCTTTTGGCAAAAATGTGGAAATTTGTGGCAAAAGTAAGTGAGATTTTTTGGCAAAAGTGTGGAAATTTGTGGCAAAAGTAAGTGGAATTTTTTGGCAAAAATGTGGAAATTTATGGCAAAGGTAAGTGAGATTTTTTGGCAAAAGTGTGGAAATTTGTGGTAAAAGTAAGTGGTATTTTTTGGCAAAAATGTGGAAATTTGTGGCAAAAGTAAAAGCTGTTGGAAAAAGTAAAACGTCTGTTGGAAAAAGTAAAACGTCTGTTTGAAAAAGTAAAACGTTTGTTGGAAAAAGTGAAACGTCTGTTGGAAAAAATAAAACAATTTTGGAAAAAATAAAACAATTTTTGGAAAAAGTGGCACATGTCGTACACCGTAATGCTCGTGATTTGGCGTTACGGTGACCTTAAATGAGGTGAAACCGGAAAAAGTGCTGCAACCTTTATCACGGCATATAGCCTCATTGATTGATTATGTCCGATTTACAGGGATTGGTCAGTATATTCACGGGGAAGGGTATAAAGTTGAAATTAGGGTTCCTGCTAGATCGAGTTTTGGGGGTATTTTTGACCAGTAAAATCGCGAGGGACGTAGACTTTATAACCATGCGCAATTTCCAGCTTTCCCAAAACAATATCGGACTACATACAGTGGCGTAGCCAGACGGTAATGGGATAATTCGATAAGAAGCCCCCCTGGTAAGAAGCCCCCCCCCCCTCCCCTCCTCGCTGGCCGCTCTGATATTTAACAAGATAATATTATTATTGAGGCCCTCTTGTATGTTTATAATAGCCCATTTCAACTATTTTCGTTGAAGTTTTCTCTCCTTGAAAGTAGCAGCCCCCCCCTCTGAAAAAGGATACTGACTCTATAACTTGCAGATTACATGGGGTACAGCCCCATCAAAACTCATATCATATCAAACTTTGAAGTATTCGCAAATACAAAACGTTTTATAAATTATAGTAATCGTTTAAATGTCGGGTTCTGTACAAAGGGTTTATAACGTTTTAATATAATTTTTGTTAAACTTGCTTTAAATCTTTCTTTTTAATCTTGCTTTAAAACATTCTAACATTAAGTTAATCAAGTGTTGGCAAAATATTTGCAAAAATGTTTGCCAAAAAATAACATGTTGGCAATTTTTTTAAATGTTAGGTAGTATTTTATATATGCATACATAGTGTTTTAAAAACGTTTTCATGACCTTTATATATAACTCGCCATTTTAATTATACGTCACTTCTGGGTGATTTTAAAATCTTTTGGATACCGCCTCGAGGGGTATCCAAAAGTTTTTGACATCACCCAGAAGTGAAGGAGCTATATCGATGAAATTTTGTCTCATAAGTATGTTTACTTTCTTTAAATGTGGCGCTAGATGGGCAGTAGGGGCATATATATATAACTCGACATTTAAATGTTATAAAAATGTTTGGAAAATAACCGAAACGTTTAGATTATTACGTTCAAAACGTTTTTACAACACCTTTTTATGTCCGCTAGCTGGGTCCTTCCATATACCTTAACACATTTGATATTAAGTATTACTCATTATTTTATCATTAATCAAAAATAACTATGCATGAAATATGACGCATTACATGCATTAGCTAATTCAACCATAAATATGGCCAAAATATAATCCTTCAAGTTTACTTTCGCCATGAATGATGTATTAATATCAACAAGCATGAAATAATGTCGAACTGTGTTCTTTTAAATTTATTATTTACACCACCTCTATTCTTCATTATAAGATTCTGTTAACTTTTTACGGGATTTTGAATTTAAAATCATATCATAATGGTATAAGAAACAAACAAGAGTCGAGTATAATAAAAAGGAAACAAACACCGATAAACTAATTTGAAAGAAAACAGGAAAACAAACAGTTACCGTTTTATCATGTCCGCGTTATCTATAAATACACCCCCCAAAAAAAAGAAAGAATATAGCCTATGCTTTATAAAAACAAAAAATGTGCTCTGAAAAAAGTCGGAATTTTCTGAAACACATTTTAATGATCAGGGTCGGCCGTTCCTTTTTCAGGGCCCTGACCAGGCTAAAATGTGCACCCCAATCTACCCGGATCCATACTCTTACTTCCATGGTCTTACACACCAACATAGTCTGAGTCCTTCGACCCCTCTCGAAACTACTATGGCGGAACAAAATGGCCGTTTCTCACCTGTCAGCACAACCCGATGACCATGCGTAGCAGTTGAAAGACTGGTGGATTCAGCCTATACACACCAACCCACCCCATCCATAATGTAACAAACTAGCTATTTGTCATTCCAAACCAGTGCTTCACTAAATATATTTTCCCACTTACCTCCGATCAAGCAAAATCAGTCGGAACTCGGAAATTTTACATTTTCAGTTTCTTATAGCATTGAAAAAAGCATTTACAAAGCTGCATTTTGCAGAAAATCCCATTTAAATTGAACAATCAGTTCCAAAGATATGAGCAATTAAAGAGTTTCCACACCAAGAAGAAACAAAAGGAAATATTTGTTTGTTTGGCTATTATCTCGAAATCAATATTTCCGAGTTCCGACTGATTTTGCTTGATCGCATCACAAGTATGTTATAGACATTTATTTGATTCATCTTCCCCAATTTGGGACCCACTGGATCTTGGGCAACGACTCTGCCTATCTGGCCCATTGATAAGCCTGCCCCTTAAAATATAAGTAGTATAATATGTTATATTTGAATATACAGGGTGTCCCAGAAAAAATTACCGGGCGAATGAATTTGGACGTAAGTCCAGAAATAGACATCAGAATCCAAAAATCTAGACATCAGCGTGTAGCCCATCTTATTCTGCATCCTATACGTCAATTTTACTGGAATCGGTTGACTGATCGCGAAGAAATGAGCGATTACATAACACATGCGTCAATTCACTTCATTCCAAGTTTGAAAGAAAGATCATCCAACATCCGATTCAACATAATGCGCACTGTGGTTAACTGTCAATGGGCTTCATATTTTGTTCTGTGAAACCCTTTTTGTTTTTTAAACAATCTGTTTCTTGCAAAACATTTAATTAGATTTTGTTCAAATTTGAAAACCTGCACGATATTGAAAATGAAAGCTTGCATGTAAGATGATGCTCTGTACTTGTAAATATATTGTTTCGTTAATATTGATATAAACACGATAAATGCTACATAAAGAATTATTGCATAAAGAATTCCAGCTGGCTTAAAAAATTTCTCACACACATTAATGTTTTTGGAACATTTCCAAGAAAATGGAATGCAAAGTTTAAATCTTTTAAAACTTCAACATTAATGTTGCATGGTATCAAAAATCACACGTAAAGCTGTAAGCACTTGATCATTGTTATTCCTGGCTCAAATGTTCTTTGGAAAGTTAATATATAACATATTTGCACAACATAAAGAATTGAAGTTGGAAAGCTTCTAATTGCAGAAATGAAAGTTTTCTCGGACAAACTGTTATTCATCTTCAGTGAAAGCATGAATGACATAACACCGTCCGATTATAAAATAGATAATGTGGACTAAATTTAATGATATACACAAACTTTAGGCAGCGGTGAGCGAGTATGAAATAAGTGCCTGTTGATCAAACTTGGAATGAACTGAATTGATGCACGCCTTATGTAATCGTTAATTTCTTCGCTACCAGTCAACCGAATCACATACAATTTTCGTATGTGGTGCACAATAAAATAAGCTATGCGCTGCATTTTGAATTTTTTGATTCTGATGTCTATTTTTCAACTTACGTTCAATTTTATTCGCTCGGTAATTTTTTCTGGGACACCCTGTATTGTTTTCAAGTCTTACGAAATAATTTCGACAAATACGTTTTAGGCCAAAACGATGGTGTACGCATAACACGCCCATCCTGCGAAATGATATTTCTTACACAGTTTAGGGTTGAACCTAAATGACAGAAGTCTCATTTCTTAAAAATTATCTCGGCATATATCCAAGGCAACCACGGTTTAACGGAAGGTTAGCTTAGGGACCATGTCCAAGAAATGTACCGTGAACATTCAATGGTTAATATATGGCGGGTGCTGAGTGAACGTATGGTCTAAATATATGATATCCGGACAAGAAGGGACTGGTCATGTTTTTTTACGTTATTGCTAGTTCGTTGAATTGCATAAGGGGGGAGTACCTGTTTCTCAAACAAAAGTCGTAGCCCAGTGTTTCAGGTCTCTGACTCTGGTGCAAGAGGTCCCCTGTTAAATTCCCGGTGGAGGCAAATGATCAAAAACGTAGTATCCCCTCTCTCTCTATAATATTACTGCGGCAGATGCAGTGAATGAAAAAGATCTCGCAGCCTGTCCCGATCAGAGTAACATATGGCTGTCTGTACACCTACGATGAGCACCATAAAGGAACAGTGTCTGACATCGACAAAATACTGATAATATTGAATGATTCACACAGAATCTCAAACACACTTAACTTACAAAAAATACATAGTCACTATCACTAAATGGGCCAGGCCTATAATAACTCAATAGTAGACCCGTAATTTGGTGGAGAAAATAGGCTTTGGCTGGCGAACTGGGTCCTGATAAGAGTATTATGCCTACAGTGAATCAAGATATTTTGTTATCTTTTTGTGGTCCTCTGCTAGTTTGCCAACTTATCTTTCGCCCGTGCACATATTCGTCCACGCCAGTCCACTGTACTGTGTGTTCATGACAAACATTCTGCATGCACTATCATGTATATACAGTGGATTGGCGTGGACGAATAATGTGCACTGACGAAACATAAGTTGGCCAAACATGCACAGGAACACAAAAAGATAACATAATATCTTGATTCTTGATTGACTAGGGATATCATGATTATTGTGAGAAAAAAAGGTTCGTCCAGACTCCTGAACTTGTATTCCCCACCAAAATTTCATAAATATAATCTCGATCTTGGACAAACACAATTTAAATGTAAAACAGTTGAAACTTTCTAGTTATATTTAGTTATCAGTAACTGAACTTTAACATATTTAAAAGTAAAGCAAACGGTAAGCATAATACTTATTAACCAAAAACAACTCATAGTGAACTCGCTTACTATTTGACCTAATTATCATACCCTCTGGCCAAGCAAGACCTATTGCTAATTCCAGGCGGTATTAAAGTTAAGTGAACAGTTCCGACTCGTGTTGAGGAGATAAACTGGCTCATGTTATTTTATGTTGATGTCATGTGTGATAGGAATACCTTGGGTATACGACAAGGAATGAAATAAAAGGATTTCTCTTTTAAAGAAAACAGAATATAATTGAGGAGCTTAGGGGGTCCTGAACATAATTTCTTGCCCGGATTGAGGTTCTGGCTATCACAGTTTCAGAAAAAGTTTATTATTATAAATTAATTCAAAGTAAACTCTTAACCAAGCCAACCTGACATTTACTTATAGTTTTTGACTATATGTATTATATATCGCTTTATATGTTGATGTTTATTTCATATAGGCCCTATATTTTGTTGATTTACCACTTTTATGAACACCCGATGAGCAATAAGCGTGAAGAAAGACATACTCTTGCACTGACAAACTATTTTCAGCAACTGTTAACAAATTTGAACCAACTCAAGTTTAAACAGCTTGTTATGCTCTTTTTAAAGATATTTTATGCTCTTTTTAAAAATCAACTCCGGTTGTTTAAGCAGCGCCAGGTTTAAAAATAGAATCTGCCATTTCATCAAAAAACTCTGTTTTGCTTGATTTTTTTCGTATTTAGACACCTTGAACATGTTGAATGTCTGGATTTCCAGCAATCATAACTGGTCAAAAAGTCCGTGCTGTTTGCATCTATTTTCTTGAAAAGTCATAACTAAATCACATCCTTAATAGTAAAGGATGAGCCATGTATGCCTAAGTATGTACCACGCTGTCATACAAATTTCATACAGTGATACTTTATGGACCTTTCTGCTTTGTTTTTACTTTTCAGAATGCCAGTCAGACGGTTATCGAGTGTTAGATAATGCCTTCCGTAGTGTTGAATATACAGCTAGTAAATTAACAGGAATCTTGTGTGATAAAACGCTAGAACGAGGATGGTATCGATTTGAAATATTTGGGAAGAATGCCGAGATGTCCACGGAATGTGTCCAGGTAAGTGTAATAAGATAAGAGTCCATGTTTTAAATTTGCGGCCTGGCTTTACTACTGGCTTTCAAACTTTCTTCTTTTAAGGAGGAGGGTGTGATGTGCCCGGAGTTATTTTACTTAATTATTTACCGTTGTTTACAATTATTTCATGAGATAGATGACATGTTTGGGAATCCGCTCTCAAAAACAAATTGAATCATATCTAATTTTGGATTGTTGAGAACCATCTGTTCTCTAGAATGTTCACTGTATTGCACCATTTAGAATATCCATATTAAAGATTGTAAAGTGAATATGGCATCATGTTGGGTAAAAGTCAAAGTGCGTACCTCCTCCAAAAAGGAATATTCTTCTGTCAATGTAAGTGGAAACAGGGGATCCAAGGCGGATCTGTTTTTCCTGAAAATTATTGTGTGAAAGGTGAATAGCACCATGGAGATATTTAACACAGTATAATTGATTCTGACTGATTGTATGTATTTATGATCTCTCACATGATTATTGATAAATTATACTTATCATTTGATTATAAGATTCAGATATTGTTAACTTAATCAAACAGTGTATTATTGTTGTGCATTCGTGTGGATTTGGGTAAAAGTTGATTTAGGCTTTGAGTCATTACGGCTCGTAACAATATGACCCTCTAGAGATGTTTTAAAGCAGATGTTGATAAAATAATGTCATCTCCTTTGACACAAAGTTATGTATAACTATAATCCCAGCAAACACAAAACGTTTTCGACATCATTCGCAAAAGGTTATAAAAGGTTGTCAGAAAACGTTTAAATGTCGGGTTATATAAAGGGTATTTTAATAGTATAAAACGTTTTCATAACCTTAAAAAACATTTTTTGATAATCTACTGCTCAGCAAACAAAAATGTTTTACAGAAAGCGTCTAAATGTCGGGTTATAAAAATGGTATAAAACATTCTTGAAAACTTGATACAAAACATTCTAAAGAGAATGTTATTTTGGGGTTGAAAAAATATTTTGCAAAAAATTTTTGCCCAAAATATGTTCAATAACGTTTTAAAAACGTTTTCATGACCTTTATGTAACCCGACATTTAAATGTTATTAAAAGGTTTTGAAAAAAACAAAAAAAACAAACATTAAGAACATTTCTGTGTTTGCTGGGTTCAAATATTTCAACATAATGATATTTAAGTATTGACACAATATTTGGCAAAAATGTTTGCAAAAATAGTTTACAATAACATTTTTTTAAAACATTTCAAAATATTGCTGTAGTGTGTTTTCATACAAAACGTTTTAAAACGTTATCATGACCTTTATATAACCCGACATTTTAATGTTATTAAAACGTTTTTACCTAAACCAAAAGCCAAAATATAACGTATTTAAAACGTTTTTAAAACGTTTTTGTGTTTGCTGGGATATGAACCTGCCAATGATGTTTCCATGTCACTATCAGCTTATAAATTTCACATCGAAATGCTTATAGCCTGCTAAACATCTAGACAGATGATTGGTGTTGACAAAGCTGTAGCCAGGGTGCGCGACACATCCTCGTCCCTCCCCTTGCCAATCCGAATAAAAAGGCCAGATTTTTATGTGTAACGTTGAAAACCAAGAAAGGAGAAAGTCACAAAAGGTCCACTTTTTAGCCCTCCCCCATAAATAGATGTATACATTCTAACTACGGACCTGGAAGATTGGTCATCCAAGCAGTGATGGGGATATCCTATCGCAAATGACGTGCATAATCGATCAACTTTATCGCGTCAATTAGACACTCGTTGTCACATCTTTCCCCGTCTATAACTGGTGCCACAAAGTAATGTTGCTTAGATATAAATGGAAAATGTTTAGACTCCCATGATGTTTTATGAATCATCGACGATCACAGATAATGGTAAATATTTAGATTTCAAATGGTTTGTGATTGCGTGATAAATGGAAATGATTCATATATTTTGTCACGGGTGCAATGTGGAACTTTTGTGTAGGTGCTTTGAAATCTATTATTTCTAAGTTCTTAAAGAACAACTGAATTCAGGAGACTTTTTTTGAGTTATTAATAGCTTGATAGCAGGTCATGCAAGTATTGTAGGTAAGACGAAACGATATGGTATGTATGGAGTATAAGAAAAGAACCTAAGATGCAAGCACTAAGCATATTAATTCCTTTTAATATTTCGTTTACATTAGTCAGAGGAAATAACATGGAATCTGGGACATAGTTATTAAGTTACCGGTCCCGAGGTAACATACTATTAATGTATCTATTGTTTTTATTCCTTTAGCAAAGAAGTATTGTTTTATGGATCGTTGATAATGTTATATAGCGGAAATAACAAAGATGTATACTTAAGGGTATACGAGGTATTGTTGGTCGAAGCAGCAAAAAAAAATCGATTTTCATTATC
The DNA here is from genome assembly GCF_039555335.1 of Amphiura filiformis. Taxonomy (NCBI): domain Eukaryota; kingdom Metazoa; phylum Echinodermata; class Ophiuroidea; order Amphilepidida; family Amphiuridae; genus Amphiura; species Amphiura filiformis. The sequence goes on from NW_027305498.1 coordinate 914,286, forward strand.
TGAATCAATATATTATTGAAAAATAACACTTTGGTGTTTTGCAAAAGTTCATTCTAAAAATCATATACTTTGAAAACTTGCTTAATTTATTGTTGTTAATGAGTTATGTACGTTTTACAAAAGTATTATTGTTTCAGCCCTCTTGTTTACAACATAACTCAAGAACCACAGGACCTACAAAATTATATCTGTGATATTTGAATTCCTCTACACGCTCGCTATGAATTGAGCAATGCAATTTTTGCTAAAGCTGACTACCATTCGCAAGATGCTGGGAACTACTTTTTTTCTGCTGCTTCGACCAACAATACATGGTATACCCTTAAATTGCATTCATCAAGAAACAATCACCAGATATTTACAATCAAGACAGACCTTGAATAATCTGCCCGTAATACACGTATACGAGTGTATATATTTATCTGTAGAAGTGAGGCATAATCGGATTAACTACCATAGCAATAGATTAATATAATTGTGAACTATGTCGCACTGCACTACAAGCAGGTTGCACTCACCACCTGTGTATGTCTGCAAAGTATACTATTGAATATAAAGAGAGGTTATCCACTTTACTCATGCGTGACTTCTAACAAAAGGCGCTGGTTCCCGTAGTATTCCTCATTCAAACCAATTCAGTGCACGACCTCGGAGTTACCTGCATGACTTTGGCGGGCTACTTTGAAACAGTCATGGTTGCACATGCAGGTATTTCTTTTGAAAGTCCTAAACAAGGTATAGCAGTCGCTAATAGGATATGTAGCTTATAGAACACGGATAACCTCTATACCGCTTTCAAAGATACTAATCGTACAGGTGCGAGTGATCAGCATAATATGTTTCAATGCATACGCTGGCGAAGTGATGCAATAATCGGATTAACTACCATAGCAATAGGTGAAAGCAATTTTTGAATATACCGCGCTTCACTGGTACGTTCACGCGGCCCGCGATAGCTCTGCTTTGAACCATATCATGCTGATCACTCGCACCTGTAAAGACCTGTGAAAAGGTGATGAGTGCAACCTGCGTGCAGTGCAGCGCGATATATTTAAAATTGTGTTCGCCTATTGCTATGGTAGTTAATCCGATTTATTACGTCACTTCGCCAGCGTGTAGGTACCGCGTGAACGTTGTAGTGCAGGGCGATATAGTCCAAATTGTTTTCATCTATTGCTATGGTAGCCTTACGTCACTTCTACAGCGAATAACAACAGGCCGCAAATTTGCACTCCACACTGAACTCACCTGTCTTTCAATATCGTTTTGAAAGATATGGCACCATATGAATAAAATGCTTCTTAAAGGTTAGGTCTATTGCAAAAACAAGTTTATCTCTATTCGAAGAGAATAATTATTACATTACAAGTTGACACTCGTTGCAATTTTTTATGCGTATTTCTCCTGAAAAAATAGAAATTGTGTGGGTAAAATTCGGGGTCGTACGTGTTCTTCCCCCGTTTGAAGCGAAATTAATTTTCAAGGCAGCGGGCTATGACGTAGGTAAATGAAGCGGACACTATATCATGCTCTCATTTACTTGTGTGACAAGTTTGACATTAGCAACAATGAGTTGTACTATTATTTACCATAACAATGCTGGATAACAATATGCAGACTATTGTTCTCATTTCGGAAACAAAGCCCACACATTATTGTTACTATGCGTTTGCTTTGTAATATTTCATCCAACTGAAACTATAATACTATAGCACAGGGAAATCAGATACATGAGTTTGTGGACATAACACGGTTTATATACTAGTCTCAGATTGATATCACGATGAAATTCTAAGCTCAAATTATTTATTTATTTTTTAGTCCTAATATTTCTCATGATATTGCTATACATATGAATTGTAATATCACAATTTACTAATATATAAAAAAAGAAGCGGCTGATTTTATCCATTATGTTGAAAACCATTAAATTTGTAATACTTAATTTAGAGTTTTTTTCTGTGAACAACAATAGTATATGTTCTGTGCATTGAGAATGTTTATAATCCCTTCTCGCAAAGCAGGCACAGTCATTTCATGACGTCAATGTTTTTCTAGGCCAATTCTGTCTCGTTCGAAGGAACTCATCGCTTAAGTTGTTTTTTGCGGAATATCAATTTTAAACGTCTTATTTTCTCAAAAAAGGAGTCATTTTCATTGTCCTCATACTATTAGCTTGCCAATGATATGATGTTGTTTTTTGCAATAGACCTGCCCTTTAAAGATGAATCTCAATTTTATTGCAGTCTGTCTACACATGATCAGATCTCTAAATGCTTGGATTTACCCGGTTAGTAATGGGGATACGTTGTCGCAATGATGTGGATCAGGCCTCGAAATAAGAATAAAAATCCAAGCGTCCTCCGGACCCTTGCCGTTGAAATTTCAAGGGTCCTCATCAATTTTCAAGGGTCCGACCCCGGACCTTTGCCTTCGAAATAATCAAGAGAGAGAATTTGCTACGGCGATCACGGTATAGATTGTAGAATATTGAAAACCCGGGTTGAAAACTAAAACTAAAATGAAAGTGCAGGGAGCTCGACGTATTATGTGAACCAGATTTTCCAGTGAAACAACAAATCTAGGATTTCTGCTCTTTGCTTGATTCAATTTTTACGGGTCTCGCGGACCCGTACCGTAGTAAATATGCGGGTCCGCACCTACTATCACGGGTATTTGACGCAAGGACGCGCCTTATTTCGAGCGCTGATGTGGATAATCTAACAGCTTTATCGCGTCAACTACTAGACACACGTTGCCCCATCTTTCACCGTCTGTGACCGGTGCCACAAAGTAGTGTAAGCTTATATAATGGTAAATATTTAGACTTAAAAAATGGTTTATAAATCAGCAATTGTAAGTTGCATGATTCATGCAATTTTTCATGGGTGCAGGGTTGAACTTTCGTTTAGGTACTTCAAAATCGCTCAAGAATGACCAAATTCAGAACAGAACATTTATGATTTTAGCCTAGGGATTTTAGATAGACTTGCAGCGTATTTGTTAGGTTGGTGCAATTTTTTTTTCGACTAGAAAAAAAAAAGAGATGTCAGCCAAGTTTTGTTTTGTTTGTGTGTGATTTAGAGCTTTTGTTTTAACGTGAAAGTCGTCACTTGACCTGGGCATGCAAAAATCAATTTTGACTATACTTTTGTACATAACTAAAATTTCCCAAATTTGCATGGGCGCGCTCACATTATGACGTCATAGCGACATCATGTGGGGAATGTTTGAACTTGTTGTGTTATCACTGGATAGAGGAGACCCATGGCTATATATTGGTACCAAATATAACGGTATATGCATATGAAAAGGTTTGACTACAAAAACGATTCTCTTTACAAATGCATCTACGCACAGTTTCCACCTCGATACACTCGAATACACAGATATTTCCAAGCACAGCGAGTCTAGCCTCTACGCAGTCTGTTATACTACACGGTTGAGCGCATAGCATTCAACTTAGAGCTGTGTGAGATCTAGTGGAAAATAGGCATCTTTGATTGGTTTTTGTCAAAACCTCAAGTGTTCCCTTCATCCAATCAGATATTTATTTATATTGAAAGAAAGCTAACACTTCCCTAACTAAGTCCCACTTTTCACTAAGTCAACAGATAACGCAATTCAATGTTTATAGCAAGGCGAATGTTATTAATCTGATGAAAACGACCTATCCAAGCACAACTTTTGACCAATATGTAGGTTTTAAAAGTCGAAACCCCAAGTGATTCTTAAAATATTTTTCAAATTGTATGTCATCAAATGAAAGAGCACACTTATATTGTCCATATACTAGCTTCATTTCAATGAGCAATGGACAATTCTCTTTAAATTGCAAATCTTGTGCAAAAAGTTACTATTGTCGCCTGTTTTGTCATACGGTTGTAAATTCAATGAACTATGACTTTGCTAAAGAGCACGTACACATTGATTTGCGTTTATAATTGAAATTTATGGGGCACAATAACAGCCCCCTCCTCGTAGTCCGTGTTACCAACTACGGCCCAGTAGTTCTAAACAAAGAGACCCCTTATACTTTATTACATATTTTCCATTGCATTTTCACATTTGTTGAGATTTACTTTGTAGAGTAATAGCTGTGATTCAAAGTGACTCTGTTAAAGGTACGTCAATTTCCGAGTCTTAGATTTATGTTACAATATCGCAGTATTTCACCTCTAAATCCAATAAAAAAAGAACCATACTTAGTAAAGGGGTCACTAGTTGAGGAAATGTTCTTACTGATTCATGAACACGGTAAATGAAATATAAGAATTTCTTTCACGAACCCTTCCCGTTTGGCTTAATATTTTATTGGTAAGTTTCCAGGTGAGCATACACGCATGGTCTGGGGTGATGAGTCAACCCCCGATTGGAAAACTCAATGAAAGGGGACTCCCAGGCACGGAAAAATAAACATATTTCCGCTTGCACCTCCCCGGAATCGTTAAAACTTTGCGAGTCTTATTTGTTTTTTCAAAGAGTTTGTATTCCTTTTTTTGAGATATTTATGTGATTATAATAACCTTACGAACCTGCCTTTCCACATTTTGTATTGACATTTTGTTTGTTTGTTTATTTATTCATATTTATTATTTATATTTGTAAATAGAATTATGATTATGTGCAAGTATGCCCCTTATATAAATCTTTGATATCGAAGTATAGACGAATCCAATTTCACGCATTCCTACGCCTCATCATGCTCATGGGAGCCATATCTGGTTCCCCGTCGGGTCCATCTCACCTGAAATGTGAAATGACGCGGCCTTGGCGGGGATTTTAAACTGCATTCAATCACCCGTGTTACACTTAGACACAGGAATCGTGAAAGTTAATAACACAATAAAACATCACATCGATTTTTAGCAGTCACACCAGTTTGGTGGTGGTGGGGGGGGCACACCGACATCGCCCGGTTAATAATTACATTAAACATCAGAGACACTGAAATTAATACCCGGGATCGATACACGTGAATGTGCTATGCACGATTTGATATTCAGACGATAAATCTTTGGATACCGGGGTAGAAAATGATGAATATCTCCCGTAATTTATTTAGTCTAAAGAAGCCAGATTTTGTTCCTTGCACTTGAATATATGTGTTGAACGGATATGATAGTCTTTAGCTTGCGTCTTGAGAAAGAAGCTTCCGTCTTGACCTCAAAAACTTTCTGATTTTATATGTGCCGAACTATAGCGCAGCGTAGGCTAGTTCCACTCACTCGTGGAGACAGTGTATGACCATTGACCTCATCATGGCGTATACATGCTCACTCACACACAGAGGTCAATTACCAGGCTATTGTCAGTAGCCTTAGTCGGATGTCCCTCGGCTCATTATGCGTCTCAAAGGTCGGAACAAAATGGCCATGCGTGGCTGTGGATTCAACCTACCATGGCGATTTCTGCCATGAAGATATCGGGGCGATGACATTGTGGGGGGGGGGGGCAGTAATGACCAAATGAATTCTGACCATCACTTGGCTCGTTGGAGTCGTCTATATAAAGATGAACATCGCAGTAATGGCAGTTTCATATGCTTTTAATATTGAGATATCGTCAACACATATGCTCAGTAGAGGAGCACTAATCCTAATCATGAACCACCCTATTTGAGCTGAGAAAATCTCAATTTTGCTGATAGGGTCCGCTGTTGTTGCGGCAGCAGCAGTCACTGGGATCCACATCATGCTCATCTATCAAGGCACAGTTCTTTAACCCCAATACATTTGCACATTCATTGAATAACTTTTGAAAATGTGGGGACAAAACTCATACTCTGCACCTTGAGGTCAAATTTTGCACTATGATTGTTTAATTGAGGTTATTGAACTATGCCATTGGGATGAGAACATTGTGGTCCATAGTGAGTGCAGGCCACTTTGCGGTTACATTTCGACGCCTAATTTTACCAGGGAAATATAACATAGACCTAGAAGTGGGTTTCTCTTCCCAGGTTTTACCAAATACTTTTTAACTTCAGAAAAGTTATAGATTGTTATGATGTAATTCGATTAGAATTAAGTTGTATTGACTCTACACAGTACAGATTTGCAGAATAGAATACAAAGAACCAATACTATCTGTTTCTCATCAGAGAATTACAATGCTAACAGAAAACACTTGTAAGATGGCGGGTCCGCGTGGGTCCATATCCGCTCCGTGATTACTGTGGTGATAGATAAAAAAGATCAAAATATCTGAGAAAATTTATGTTTTTGTTCATTCAGCTTGAGCGTGTGGATCAAAGTAGAGATCCATGGGAGAGTTGGAACTGTTATCATCCAATGTCGCAAGTTTAGTGGAATGACACGATAGCGCGATCGATTGTGTACGCACAGGAAATGCGGCGTTACCAAAAGCGTGTGTGGTAGACGTTGTACGCCGACGCAATTGTCATTGCGTGCCTATTGAAGCTTATTGAGTGACCGAGAAACTATTATTTTAGCTAGATACCACTACTACATATTTCATGATTTCACTTGGAAAGACTGAATGAAATGTAAGTTTTTCACCACGGAATTTTCACCCTCCTCCACCACGTCTACAGTTCATTGATAAATAATTGAACATAAATAACGCAAAAACAAGATGGCGCTATATCCGTTTTGTACTTATATCCACTGACTTCAAATAATTGAATAAATACTTCGAACTAAATTTAAATTACAGGTAAATTAAGTACTGCCTCAGTTGTTGCATCTGTATAAAAAAGAGGAAACTATATTTCTCAATTCAACAAACATGAAGGATTGTAAATATTTATACATTTAGACAATTAAGTAAATTATCTTATTGTATTAGGTACCATTTATCAAATTGTCATAATGTGCAATTATATCAATGAAATCAATTTAGACTAGCATTGTCTATAGACACATGTCATATAAAAGAATTTTATATTTCCATTTGCCATAAAGGTAAACATAATCCAGATTTAAAGGACTATTTTATTATTCGTAGAGAGAATATAACCAAAATGTCCGATAATACCCATAAGTAACATAACAAAGACATCCATAATTACCTTCATTTAGTTGGACATCTAGACATAATTGGAAATAAAGTCTCAAAATATTAGCCTATATTTTGACTTAATAATTATGTTTAAGTACCATTATAGCTTTTAAAAGCCATCAAGAAAATTGAATCCTATTGTGACTGAGATTGGAGCTTATAATTATATTCAATAGATGGCAATTTAAGTTGATTTAAAATTAAAATCCTTGAAACTACCCGCAATTTTATGGACCTCATGAATAAGGCCTAAAAATGTTCGATTGGCGTAACCCGTCCGACCCTAAATATAGGCCCGACCTCAGACTTTTTTCTTATATTTTTGCAGAAAAAATGTAAACATTTTGTAAAAAATTGAAATTAAAAAAAATTTAAAAAAGCTCCAATTTACGCAATTTACAGCTTAAAATGTGTGTAAAAATAATTTGTTTTAAATTGCCGACCGACCTACTCTAATTTTTTTATGTTACGCCAATCAAACAATTTGTTTGGCCTTAGAGAGTAGTAATTGTTATTAAAGTGCATTACCCTGAATTGATGTTATTTCGCTAATACATCGTAATATTCGAAATGTTCTTATTTGAATGATTATCAAGTAATCGACCTATACAGTAAGATCGGCCACCTACAAAGAATAACTTTGTGATGTTTGGTCATTAGATCATTTGTCCGCCGCCATAATAATCATTTTTAGGGAATCCAGAAATTGAAAATTCATTTCACCCGATAGATCATACGAACAGGATAAACTAGGCAATTTTGGGAATGAGTGTCAAGTTTGTTGAAAGTCATATCACTCGCAACACCTTATTAAAATTATTGACATTGTCCCATTCTTTTATTATTCGCAATCCTATTCCCCGCACTATATCTTGTCAGAAAATAGATGCACACCCCCTATAGAGGAGTTCTGATTTTCGGATTTTTTAACCAGGTATGATTGCTGGAAATCCAGACTTTCAAAGTGTCTAAATATGAAATAATTTATGAAAAAATCCAATAAAAAATGATTAAAAAGTTGAGGGGCTCATTTTGGACAATTCCGTGATTTTTTTATACATTTTTATTGCATTTCCAAGCTTTTCCAGTAACTTTGGCAACTGGAATTCCAGTCGTTTTCAGAAAGCAAACCTGGAAATCCAGATATTTCTTTAATTGAAATTTTACTCCTCTATAGGCGGTGTCTGGAATAGGCATTTTACGTTGCGATAAAATGACGTGTTTTCGTTCCGCGCTAAACGAAACTGTAGTCGTTTGACGCAACGACAAAACGCATACAGCCTAGAAAAACGCCTAGCTATACACTTTCACCATAGACCATTTTTTTAATGGTCTATGCTTTTACACAATTTTATTGAAACATGGATGGGACCGTCATGCGTCAGTTGTAGCTGCAGCGCCCCAGAATTTCATCGCCTAAAATTTGTACAGAAAAAATCCAATAGGTTTATCCTTTTGGTGCAACAAAGGAAAACACAATAGCCCATCCATAAAATTGTTTAAAATTAGGCTACCCAATCGTAAACAATCAATTATGAGGGAAATTGGAGATTAGAATTTGAGGCAATCTGATAATTTTACCTTGTAGATTCAGTTTGTATCCCGCGGTACCATCGTACTTGTGCCGTTAAGCCAAGATATCTTCCTGGGCTCTTCAGCTGGTCAAAAGGCTTTATCAATCAATTCTGGACGTACCAGAATCTTTGGAAAATAGACAGAAATAATCCAACGTGTAGCCGTTTGGCACAGGAAAACACAACAAACCATCCATAAAATAAGGTTAACCCAATCCTACACATATTAATTATGAGGGAAATTGAAGATTAGTGTTTGAGCAATCAGTGATAATACATTTCCTAAAGGGTTAATTGTCTCAAGTCAACATGGTCAAGTGTGCCTTGTTGCTTCACCAAGAAGTCGATGGGGCAAGAGCGGGGGATTTGTTGGCAGGCCGAGGGCGGGGTATGTAGGGGTGCATTTTGCAAGCGATTTTTAGCGGGCACCTAAGCATGTAGTGTTTCACTTCTCTGCCAGAAAAGGCTTTACCACTCGTTTTGATATAGTCTATTAAAACTAGCGGACGTTACAATTGTAAAACCGACACGGACACTAAATTCATGTTAAACCTTTTTTCTGTATAACTTAATTTACATAAAAACAAATGTTTTGGCAACAAAACAACCCATCCATAAAATAATTTGATATCAGGTGAACCCATATTAACATAATTATAAATTATAAGGCAAATTGGAGATTAGAAATTGAGCAATTGATGATAGAGGTTGTCTCAAGTCATTTGTGTGTTGTCGCTTACATGTTTTTGGAATCTATTGTCCTGTTCCCGGGTCCTGCTCGGATATAGTACTGGCATCGTTGTTTCTGGTTGGCAGTGGTTGCACTAAGCCACTAACTAATTAAACCAAAGAGAAATTACCTCCCAATTACGAAAACGAAAAATCCTATTGCATTTATGTTTTGGTTCTCTACAAAATTGTTTCACCCACCGTTTCTTGGGCTCTTCAGTAGGTTCTATCAAAAATGTGAAACTTTACAATAGAATTTAATTTAACTTTTTATCATTTTGATGCAACAGAGGAAAACACAACTACCCATCCATTACATGATTTGAATATTGAACATATTAATTTAAAGGGAAAGTGGAGATTAGAATTTGAGCAACCGATGATAATTAATTATTTTAGGGGTTGTCTCAAGTCATTTGCGCGTTGTCTCTTCAATCTGGACTGGCCACATTAGGTTGTTCTAACATTTAGTAATAAAGTGAGCGTCAACAAATCTGTTGTCATACTTTGACAAATGATACATATTTCTATAATCTATTGTCCTGCTCCCGGGTCCTGCTTGGACATCTTAGTGCCGATATCTCTGCACTGTTTCTGGTAGCGTCGTAACTAACCAATCAAACTAAAGTTCTGAAAGCATGTTAAATAAGTCAGAAAACCCGTTTTTCTGCATAATTTAGTTTATTTTTAAGCAAACTAAATTATACAGAAAAAAAGCATGTTGAAAGTAAATTAAATTCATACACAAAGAAATCGTATGTCTTTATCCTAGTTGGTGCAACTGAGGAAAACACAACAACCCATCCATGAAATTGATTTAAAAATTTTAATTATAAGGGAAATTGGAGAAATTATAATTTGAGCAATCGGTGAAAATTAACTTTCTTAGAAACAGAGACACGATTACTAAAATGTCAAAACACTTAATTGATACTGACTTACTGAAATGGTAGAACGACCTATAAAAATCCTCAGCTGACTGATCTGTTGTCATGGTTGTCCTGCTCTGACCAGTGGCGGCGCCCGGAATTTTTTTCGGGGAGCATGGGGGGGGGGCAAAGTGAATTTCAGGGGGGGCAAAATCAACAAATTTTGCGCAAAATTGCGGCAAAAAGTGGTATTTTTCGTAATTGTTGGTTTTTACTTGGGGGTCAACAGGGGGGGGGCAAGAGTGCCCCCTCCCACCCGTGGCGCCGACACTGGCTCTGACAAATGATACTGTTTAGTACTGATATCTCTGTTTCTGCGCAAGTTTCGCCATAACTAATAAATCAAACCGGTAACCAAAGATAAATTACCTACCAATTGCAAAAGGTATCTCTATTTTGATCCACCTTAACAATGTTTCACCCAATTTCCCGGGTTCTTCAATAGAGTCTATTAAAATGTGGAAATTAACAATAGAAAGCATAAACTGAAAGCATGTTAAATAAGTCAGAAAACCAATTTTTTTCTATATAATTTAGTTTACTTGAAAGTAAACTAAATTAGACAGAAAAAAAACCATGTTAATTAAGTCAATTAAATTATGCATAAAGAAATTGCATGTCTTTATCCTTTGGGTGCATCTGAGGAAAATACAACAACCCAACCTTGAAATTGATTTAAACATATTAATTATAAGGGAAATTGTTGATTAGAATTTGAGCAATCGGTGAAAATTAATTTTCTTAGAAACAGAGACACCATTACTAAGATGTCAAAACAGGACAATACTTAATTAACGTTGACTTAAAGAAATGTTAGAACGACCTGAATCCTCAGCTGACTGATGCTGCTGCTGCTGCTGCTGCTGCTGATGATGATGATGATGATGATGATGAAATCCAACGGTGACTTATAATAGGACAACGATACAGAAACTGAAAGCGTACAGAAAACCTCTTTCCTGTATAATTAAATTTTAGCTAAAACGAACGTCTTAGCCTTTTGGTGCCCCAGAGGAATATACAACAACCCATTCATAAAATGATTTTAAATAAGGTTAACTTGTATTAAACATATTGAATGGCATAATTGGCGATTAGAATTTGAGCAAAAGATGATAATTAATCTTCTATGGTGTTTTCTCAAGTCATGTGTATGTTGTCGCTTATATCATTTTTCTGAAATCTATTGTCCTGCTCCCGGTCCTAGCTGCTTGGACATCTCAGTACTGGTATCTCTGTTTCTGGGCAAGTCGCGTCATAACTAACCAAGAGAAGAGAAATTACCTCCCAATTACGAAAACGAAAAAGCCTAAGGCATTTCTGTTTTGGTTCTCCATTGATCGATCAAAAATGTAGAACTTTACAATAGAAAACAGAAACAGAAACTGAAAGTATGCAATATTTTTCCTGCATAGTTTATTATTTTATTTTTAAAGAGTATATTACAAAGAGAAAAGTACAATGTGTACAACCCCCCCCCCCAAAAAAAAATCCAATCCAATCCATAGATATTTTTGGCATTAGGTACTGAAATTCATATTAAATGTATAATGAGGGAAATTGGAGATTAGAATTTGAGCAATCGGTGATAATTAATTTTCTTAGAAACAGAGACACTATTACTAAGATGTCAAAACAGGACAATACGCTGACTTACAGAAATGGTAAACTTCCTATCAATAACATCTGAGACTTCAAAATATAGAAAAACAAAAGGCAGACAATATAGGCATTATACTAGATATCATTTCTCTCCCATATTGTATCATTTCCTCAAATTTGATAGTCTTTTCCTATCATTATATGCTCCCCGTTCTCCTACTTTCTACATCCCCGAGTTTATTCCAGTTTTAATGATTAAAATACATACGAATGCATTTCAATTAATTATTTTACGTTTGCTCTATTATATAATGTATTTTCCAATAAGACAATGAATCAATAGTTACCTTTTTCATTGGTCAAGACCGTAAAGATTTGCACAATGGCGCACATAGTCTCCTTTCCCTTAGGATAAATTGTACTTAAAAAACAGAAGGCTCCATATCCTCATTTGCTGGTGGGATTTTTACCGGAGGGCACTTTTTGTTTGTGCCTAAAATTTCGGGAATGTCAAGAGAGCCCATGTACGCCATATAATACGAATCTTTACAATGAGCGAGTAAATTTTTTTTATGGCTCTGCAGATCTTCTCTTTGACTTTTTGGCCTGCTTGCTTATCTGATATTGAATCTTTGTTTTCTTTTAGGTCAACCAATGCGGAACAGAAGCCCCAATGTGGCTGAACACCAAGGGTGGAAGTCTTCCAGCAGCAGGACAGACAGCCCTTCATACAGTCTGTGTCTCCTGGAGTCAAGGGGAACGTAGATCTTCACTAGATTGCTGCCTATTCTCATTTCTCGTCAAAGTGACTAACTGTGGCGATTTCTTTGTGTACTATTTACAACCCGCGAGAGGGTGCAATATGGCGTACTGTGCAACAGGTTAGTATCCTTGGATAACATTTGTAATAGGGGGACCCCGTGACTCTACCATTATTCTATATCCCCTATCGTTAGTAATAAACATCTACCAAAAAGTAATTACCCCTTTAAATAATGGATATTATTCCTACACGGTTGATCGTATGTCAGGTTTGGGATATGTAGTCAAAGCATAACTTATTTCTGCGCATTATGACACCTTATTTTTTGCAATGGTCCCAATATTGATGTCGCAGCGTACATTTAAATGAAAGTTATCGAAGATTGGAAAGTTGCAGCAAAGTCAAATTGCCTTGTATTCAGTATCCATGAAAAGAAATGTTTTTCGGCGCTCACCATGCTCATTGGATTATTCTTCTTGTTTCGTGAATTTGGCGGTCAAAACATGTGATAATCAATAAAAAAAATGTCATTATTCACATCAGTGGTCATTGTTTACTTAATCCCAAATTAAAACATTTCCAGTTCAATGTTTTTCTGTGACCAAGAAGGTCACAAGAAGTGGAAAGCCAAGGGTTATATCTGTTGTGAACACCTCCCATGGCAGTGGATTTTAAGTCTAACTTTATCACTGAAAGGACAACTTGCAATGATAGGCCATTTAGGACCTTGTTGGTCAGAACAAATAATTGTAATTAGTATGGTCGTTGGACATTTTGACCCGGAAAAAATTGGTAAAAAGCTGATTTTTGCACCAGACAAGCAGAATACATCATATAACATCATATCCAAAATCCGAAGAAATCCTCCTTGGGGAATTTGTTTTATCAAGATGGCCGCCAAAATGGCTGCCACAACATATAATTAGCTGTATCTTAGCTTCTAAAGCAGATATGATGATGGTTTTAGTGTCTTTGAATAGGTTTAAGAGGTCAGATAATTCAAATTTGTACAAATCTAACACACTGATGTCTTCAATCACACTGAAATCCAAGATGGCCGCCAAAATGGCCGCCACAACATATAATTAGCTGTATCTCAGTTTCTAAAGCAGATATGATGATGATTTTAGTGTCTTTGAATAGGTTTAAGAGGTCAGAGAATTCAAATGTGTACAAATCTAACACACTGATGTCTTCAATTACACTGAAATCCAAGATGGCCGCCAAAATGGCCACCACCACATATGATTAGATATATCTCTGCTTCTGAAGCAGATATGATGATGATTTTAGTGTCCTTGAATATATTTCAGAGGTCAAAGAATTCAAATTTGTACGTATCTAAAACACTGAAGTCTTCATTTACACTGGAATCCAAGATGGCCGCCAAAATGGCCGCCACCACCACGTGTTATGTTTAGGTATATTTTGGCCTTTGAAGCAGATATGATAATGATTTTAGTGTCTTTGAATATGTTTTAGGTGACGCAGAAGTCAATTTTGTATTTATCTAAAGTGCTAAGTCAAGTCTTCACTCACACTGTAATCCAAGATGATCCTCAATATGGCTAAAATCAAACATGCTTAACTGCATATCTCAGCTTCTGAAACCAATATAATGTTGATTTTAATCTTTGAATAGGCTGTTAAGAAAATGTAGGTTTTATATAGGTGTTGCAGATTTCAATGTTGCAATTACTTAAAACGCGGAAATAAGTGCTCAGTAACAATAGAATCCAAAACAGCTGCCACCACATGATTTTCTTTATCTCAGTTTCTGAAGCAAAAGTAGCTATCTTCGACTTCATCTGCAAGTATAATCGCCTCAGCGTTTTGGCAATTTTCTCCTCTGCAATCTCCACAAGCTGGGAAACAAATAAAAAACCCTTTTTGATACAGGAACATCCGTTATTTCCACAAGGACTCCTGGAGGATAGTTTACATTTGTATCATACAAACTTAAGCAAGCCTTGTGGTGCTGTATCTATATCCGTAAGGACCGGTGCTAGTACGGTGTCAGAGAGTTTCCAACCCCATTGATTTGGATCCAAGTTATTGTTTGTGAACTTTCTCCAAAGTATGACCTGCAAAAGAACACTCAGACTGTGAAAATATGCTGCTCTTTTTAACTAGGTGGAAGCTTTTGTGGATCAAGTGATGCTTTATTTGATGATACCATCGCCATGAATTAAGCGAACCGCAGACCGTTTAAAGAATCTTCATCTCTGCCACCACATAAGACAACAAATAATCTGATGCCATTTGTACCAATCTGTTTTAATGTCACCTCAGGATCGCTCATCTAGGATGATATCTGCTGCAATTCTTCTTATCTTCTGCAACAAACTTGTCTGTCCATGTCCAAATGTTGCAGAAGTGGAGTCACAACCACTCCATGCATGGATAAACAGGACCTGAGATGGTGTGTCAATACTTCACCTACGTTGTTAATAAGGTCTTGAACTTTCCAACCCACCGATATCAGCTATATTCTGGTCCCCAGTGGCACTTCTCTTCCTTGTCTTGAACATTGAAGGAGTCTTGAAGGGTACATTCCACTATCAATGTGTCAGCATCTCCGGTACTATTGTGCACCATCCATCGACTCAGCAGCGAGATAAACTGGCATTTGTTCTTATCATATTCAGCTCACAGAATCTATGAAGGTTCTCATCATGACCAGCATACCTTCGAATGAGAAGAAGAACAGTCAGTTTATCTCGCTGCTGAGTCGATACTTGGAAACCAATGGTCAGATCGTGCACAATCGTACTGGAGATCCTGACACTTTGATAGTGGAATGTACCCTTCAATTTGCAAGACAAGGAAGAGAAGTACCTTTAGTAGCAGATGATACATATATACTTGTCCTTTTGATGTACCACTGAGACCAGACTATGGCTGATATCTTATCTACATCCATTCAGAGAAGAAAGGGTTGGTGGTTTGGAAAGTTCAAGACCCTCTGTTTATCCATGCATGGAGTGGTTGCGACTCAACTTCTGCAACATTTGGACATGGAAAGACAAGTTTGTTGAAGAAGATAAAAGAATTGCAGCAGATATCATCCTAGATGAGCGATCCTGAGGCGACATTGGAACAGATTGGTACAGCTGGCATCAGATTATTTGTCGTCCTATATGGTGGCAGAGAAGAAGATTCTTTAAACGGTCTACGGTTCGCTTAATCCATGGCGATGGTATCATCAAATAAAGCATCATTTGATCCACAGCTATCTACAAAAGCTTTCACCTACTGAAAGAGCAGCGTATTTTTACAGGTCATACTTTGGAGAAAGCTACCAAACAATGACTTGAATTCAATTTAAAGCAATGGGGCTGGAAACACTCTGACATCGTTCTAGCACAGGTCCTTACGAATTTAGATACAGCACCACATAGCTTGCTTAAGCTTGTACGATTATTGTAAACTTTCCTCCAGGAATTCTTGTGTAAATAACGGATGATGCTGTCGCAAAAATGGACTTAAATGTGTCACAGCTTGTGAAGATTACACAGAAGAACATTGCCAAAACGCTGAGGCGATTATACCTGTAGATGAGAACCAAGACAGCTACTTTTGCTTCAGAAGCTGAGATATATATTCACATGTGGTGGCAGCTATTTGGGATTCTATTGCGACTTGCACTTCAGTGTTATAAGCCCGGGTTTTAAGTAATTGCAACAATTCTCTGACCCTTAAAACCTACATTCTCTTAAAACCTATTCAAAGATTAAAATCACCATTATATTGGCTTCAGAAGCTGAGATATTTAGCTAATCATGTTTGATTTTAGCAATATTAAGGGCCATGTTGGATTGCAGTGTCAGTAAAGACATATACTTATGAAGATAAATACAAAATTGACTCCTAAAACCTATTCAAAGACACTAAAATCATTATCATATCTGCTTCATAAGCCAAAATATACCTAAACATAACACGTGGTGGCGGCGGCCATTTTGGCGGCCATCTTGGATTCCAGTGTGAATGAAGACTTCAGTGTTTTAGATACGTACAAATTTGAATTCTTTGACCTCTGAAATATATTCAAGGACACTCAAATCATCATCATATCTGCTTCAGAAGCAGAGATATATCTAATCATATGTGGTGGTGGCCATTTTGGCGGCCATCTTGGATTTCAGTGTAATTGAAGACATTAGTGTGTTAGATTTGTACAAATTTGAATTCTCTGACCTCTTAAACCTATTCAAAGACACTAAAATCATCATCATATCCGCTTTAGAAGCTACGATACAGATAATTATATGTCGTGGCTGCCATTTTGGCGGCCATCTTGGATTACAGTGTGAGTGAAGACATCGGTGTGTTAGATTTGCACAAATTTGAATTCTCTGACCTCTTAAACCTATTCAAAGACACTAAAATCATCATCATATCTGCTTTAGAAGCTAAGATACAGCTAATTATATGTTGTGGCGGCCATTTTGGCGGCCATCTTGGATAAAACGAATTCCCCAAAGAGGATTTTTCCGGATTTTGGATATGATGTTCTATGATATATTCTGCTTGTCTGGTGCAAAAATCAGCTTTTTACCAATTTTTTCCAGGTAGCTACTGTTTTTCCTCTTCAACGACCATACTAAATCGTCATGTTTCAATTTGACATTCATTGATGAGAATAATAACAATTGTTATGGATTACCACGTGTTTTAATCCCCTCTAAATGCATGAAACAAAACGGATAATCCAGTGAGATATCCAATGGATAATGCATACAAGGCAATACAATTTTGCTGCATCTTTCACATCTTACGTTACTTTCATTAAAATGTACGCTGCGTCATCAATATTGGGACCATTGCAACAAATGAGGTGTCAGAATGCACAGATCGACTACATATCCCAAGTTTGACATATGATCAACCGTTTAGGAATAATGGCAATTATTTAAATGGGGGTAATTACTTTTTGGTAGATGTTTACAATAAATGTGATGTAATGTGATAGCATCCTGCATTAAGATAATATTTGTATCTGTAAGGTGAGGTCTCATTTCTTTGCAACAAAACTTTACCAAATACATCTTGCAAATGAGCTAAAAATAATGAATTATCATATTTTTCATGAAATGTTTTGAGTACCAATTCATTTTAATACCCGAACTCTTATTTTATCATGTTTACAGTGGACAATATATAGGACCCCATCGTGAACCCCTTATCTTGTTAATTCTCGTTATTGCCTGTGCTCATCACCGTCAGAATTCGGCGCCAATTTCTAATCCCACCTTCAAAGAAATTCCAAGCATTGACACTGAAAATTGGTTTCTATCAGCAAATTTTATTAAGTTTTGGAAGATAGCAAATGCATGAGTCAAGGGCGCGAAATGAAGACTCAACCCTCACCCGTCCTTCTAACTATATAGTAATTATTGCAAAAGATCTATTTAAGCCAGTGATGACGTTGAAATTATTTAAAAAGTAGTACAAAGCTGCAAAAGGTTGCTGAAACTTGTGCCTTAATTTTAACTTTACAGTATCCGCAGCACGAGAAGGACGATGGCTTGCTACTGCCAGACATTTTCTTTTCATATCCATCCATAATAATGATGCAGCACTGGAATCAAATTATACAGAAGGTGCACCAAGCTACATGCCGTTTTCTTTCTTTCTTTTTTTTTTTTTTTTTTTTTTTTTTTGGTCATTTTGTTTTTATTTAAAAAAAACACAATGACAATTTTAATGAATTCTCTTTCTTTTTAGGCAATTTATACACATGTTAAATATGTTACACTTTCGCTGGTATCACTGAATAAGCATTTCACATGAATGTTTATACGAGCGTATATTGTCATTGGAACATGTCGAATGCGTTGGAACAAAACCTCATCCGACATAATTTGAGTTCAGATTTTGAACAATGATTTATCAATGGAGCTTATTGGACTACTAAAAGTATGTCATCAGAGACGAGACTATAATTTTTACGTCAAAGTGTGTTGACATATTACAATACTAATTTCTGTTATTTTGTTCTCTTTGACAGAGGCAAGAGCAAAATGCGCTTCAATCAAACCTCGCCTGATGGGTTTGCGCCTTGCCGAGGTATGTACAAATGTAGTCTTAAAAGACAATGTGATTGAATGTAAGGATCACTAATAGGGATGCTGTTATTAGCAATTTGAATCCCGGATGATAATTTTTATGCTGTAAAATTGGAAACAAACTTGATATTTTTGTAAATTTGATGAAATGACCTTGACTTCCATGCCGAAATTTTAATGTGGTAAAGTTATAAACTTGCTATCATTAACTGCCAGGGTACGGGATGTCATTCAGAAAGACATAATGGAGATATGATAATTTTAAAAAAATCCAATAAGAGACTAATTGGCTTAAGAATTCGTATACGCTTAGTTCTTTGCTATATAGGCACATTTTGTATAATTACCGGTAGCCTACGTTACCATGTAGTAAAAGACATGGCATGACGATTCAAGCAAGACTTGTTCGATATAAATAGTCGGCAGAATACTCAATCATGTAGTACATATAATTCATAATCGCAAAATTATTATTATCCCTGCAGAAAGCTTTCCTGCAATACTTGGTCTACCTGCAATCAGTCCTATCTTAGTCCAGGATGCGGTAGAGCTTCAATGCTCGTTTACTGGTCTGGATGATATACACGGAACAACCAAAGGATATACCGTCACGTGGTATAGGGTAAGTTATTTTAAAATCAATAATACACGGCATGGTGCACTTTCAACGAAGGATGTTGTTGCAACATGATGCAGTCATGTCTACAGTAGAATTCACCACGACCTTTGCAGGACTTAAACCCCATTAAAAGCTATTGAACCAAGATAACACTCATTGAAAACAGCTCAACTATGTTACATTAGATCTTCTCTGGTTAAATCCACACACACATGTGTCTGTTTTACCTGTGCAATGAGCAATGAGCTGGTACTATAGTTTCAGTTGGGTGAACGATTATAAAGCAAACGCAAGGTACCAATTACTGTGTGGCCTTTGTTCACGAAACGAGACAATACTGTGCATATTGTTAACCACATTCTTGAAAATGAGAAACATAATGGCTGTGGGCCGTAACACGGTTTGGAAATAATTTCTTCATATTTTTGATGTTATCTGTCGTTTACATATCCTTCCTAAAACACCAAAGTGCGAATATTTCCAAACACCTAAATTAGCTAAAAATTTAGGACATGTTACAAAACTATATTTTCTAGAATTTCAGAAGAGTACTTTTAATATTGGCCGGTTATTTTTCACACAGCAGGACGTTAACTAGGCAATGTACTATTACCTATAACATACACTAAAACACCAAAGTGCGAATATATCCAAACATCTAAATTAGCTAAAAATTTAGGACATGTTACAAAAATATTTTTCTAGAATTTTAGAGAATACTTTAAATATTGGCCGGTTATTTTTCACACAGTGACGTTAACTAGGCAATTACCAATACTTCTAACATTGACTATTTGTAAAGGTTACGAGTCAATGGTAAGAGCACTGTGTATTGTGTATAGGAAAACGGACAGTAACTGCAGTATGAAATGTAATCCTTTAATGTAGCATAATACATTTCCATTGCATGGAAAATAAGTTCAACTTGACATTCACCATTTTGCCCTACCATTTTGTTTCAACGTTTTATCCCTTCAAGTAATATTGAGTCCAAGTATGGTTGTTATAAGTTAACTTGTCCTTTCTACCATATTTTTGAGACAAGATAAAAAGCGATGTTTGATGTACGATCAAATGTGTCGTCAATTTACGCCTTGCGCAAGAGGAAGATAATAATAATCTTCATGCCGAATTTTAAATGTTTGACATTTTGAAAATAACACAGTTTTCTTCTGGGGTTTCCTTTGAAATGTTTTCTTTTGTGTCTGTGCTTTCTAATTCACCACTCACGAAAACAGTTTCAAAATTCTGCTTTCCTTCAGAAAATGCAAAACCAAATAAAGGGCGTATCACGGTGGGTAATGTTGAGACATCTCTTATAGAATGACCATTTCTTCGTGTGTCGATTTCAAAGTACTTTCATATTCCCGGCGTATTTCACTAATTTAAGGGGTGGGGTATGAACGTTTGGACAGTATTCATTGTGGGACATTAGAGCACATCAGACATATCGAATTGCATTCTGAATACGAAGAATGTCCTTCTGATATCAAAAAATTTTGATTTTTTGAAATTCGCAATGTAATACACATTTTATGGCAAATGATTAAAATTGATATTTTGATATTTAACAGTACTCGAAGTAAACTTTATAAATCTGATGATTTATACTTAAAGTATGTGTAGGTGGGATGAAAAGCCGACGATCAATTGAACATTTTGACCTTTTGTATTGAAGATATGGATTTTCCCCCCCCCCCCAAAACACCAAGAAAAATTAGGTCTTTTTGGGAAAAAAATCCATATCTTCAATATGAAAGGTCAAAATTTTCAATTGATCGTCAGCTTTTCCTCCCAGCTACATACACTTTACAGTCAACATTAATAGGTAAATTTTCACGGGAAAATTTTCTGGACACGTGACCAATGTGTATCAATGTGAGTGTAACCTCGAGCCTGATCTCTGACCCCCGGCGGTGACCTCGCTATTCAAGTCTTAGTAATTTTGAATTGGAATAGTATTTTTGACCGCAATTTTGATAGAAATTTGTGCATTGCAAATTTATTGAATATTATGTTATCTTAATTTTTTCACAATATCATCAAAATGTAATTTCAAAAATATCTATCTACGGAAAAAAATATTGATCTACGGAAACTCTTACCATAACATTATTAACTTGCGACAAGTAACTTATTTTGCCTCAAAGGAGGAATTCTTCCTATTCAAATAGTGGAAGAACACCCGCTGTGCTCGGGGTCACATTCCATAATGCTAATATGTCTGCTCCCATGGGTGTCACGTGTCCAGAAAATTTTCCCGTGAAAATTTACCTATTAATTCTGACTGAATATGTCATTAGATTTATAAAATTTACTCCGAGGACTGTTATATATCAAAAATGTGAAAAATATCAAATTTTAATAAAATGTGTATTTATATCGTGAATTTAAAAAAAAAAGAAAATTATTTGATATCAGAAAGACATTCTTCGTATTCAGAATGCAATTCGATATGTCTGATGTGCTCTCATGTCCCACAAAAAATACTGTCGAAACGCTCAAAACGCACATTTCTTGTACTTAAGTAGGCCAAATTTTGGTGATAACAGCCCTTTTGACAAAGTTCTGGACATGTTCTACGACAAGTCATTAATCTGTCTTAAAGTGCTAGTATGAGTATAATTAACATTGACTTTATTATGCTTTATTCGAACGTTTCAGGCCAACAGTGACGGTCGTTATCAGCAAGTAATATCAATGGACACATTCGATAACCTTGCATCGATAGACCTGCGGGAGCATTTTAGAATGGGGAATAAAGTAAGTATATATAACATGATCAATCTATGACACTTTACAGTTTTAATCAATCGTTTAAAAACTACACAGCGATGTTTACTGTATTGTTTAAAACTTTACACAACATGGTTTGGTTAAAGTTAAGTGTTTGCCATATGTATACTTTTATATATAGACCATGGGACAAGGCTTGCTAAGTGCTTCAGAAAGTAGTTTTCGTTCTCCCTTTCTGGGTAGAGGATGGTTTATACATGAAAATATAGCTATTATATCACTGATCAATAATATAACATTTCCCACTTTCAAAAGTTGCACGTTACTGTGTAATTTAGGAGTTATTTGGGGTTAAAAATGTGTTTTTCGTGATTTTTTCCATTTTGCCCAAAATGTCAAATATTAAAATAGCTGTAACTTTCAAAATAAATTGAGTAGAAATTTCATTTCTATTGTAGATGTTACATATTACATGGATGTCTAACACTGGTGAATAAAAATGTCACAGCACAACTCTAAAATATAAAAAAAAATGGCAAAAACCATATTTTTGTGCTATTTCGGCCATTTTTGAGATAAAAATGTAATTTTTGCATGGGGAAAAAAATAAATATAAATTTTATTGATTAAAAAAATATGTCATTATGTCAACCTAGTTATTCTGAACAAAAACGTTAATGATGGTGAATGTCTGTGACCTATAGTTTTTGATCTATGGCCCTTTCAAATTCATATATGGACTAAAATAGCATGTTTTTGTTCAATATTTCCAATATGTGACCGTACAGCACGAATGAGCCGTAAATGTCCTCAATTGTATTCTGAGTTACAGTGTAAAATGGGCATGAAGGTCATATTCATTCAGAGTATTTCAATTTGGTGCTACGTGTATCTCATTAAATACGGCCTTCATTCGTGCTGTACGGTCACATATTACGCCAAAAATGGTCCTTTATGGCCATTTTAACCAACTTGTTAGTTTTTGGAAAGTAGGAACTTCACTTAATAATATGAACATGTAATTGTACTTTAATGTTAAGCTATTTCAAGATCCACTAGTATGTCCACTACCGTGGTAGCAGCAATTTTATCTACTTTCAATGCAGTAAAATGATGACTAAAATGATTTTGCTGCATTGAAAGTAGTAAAATTGACGATATAATTGCTTCTGCCATGGAAACCGAGCTACCAGTGGATCTACAACTAGCTTAAAATGAAAGTACTATAATATATCCATAATATATGTGAAGTTCCCACTTTCCAAACACTGAAAATGTTGTTAAAATTACAAAAAAGTACCATTTTCAGCCTAATATTGGAAAAATTGACAAAAACATGCTATTTTAGTCCATATGTGAATTTGAAAAAGGGCCATAGATCAAAAACTATAGGTCACAGACATTCACCATCATTAACTTTTTGTTCAGAATAACTAGGTTGATATAATGACATATTTTTTAAATCAAGAAAATATATATTTATTTTTTTCCCATGCAAAATTACATTTTTAGGTCAAAATGGCCAAAATAGCACAAAAATATGGTTTTTGCCATTTTTTTTTTATATATTTTAGAGTTGTGCTATGACATTTTTATTCACCAGTGTTGGAAATCCATATGACATGTAACATCTACAATAGAAATGAAATTTCTACTCAATTTATTTTTAAAGTTACAGCTATTTTAATATTTGACATTTTTGGGCAAAACGGAAAAAGTCACGAAAACACATTTTTAACCCCAAATAACTCCTAAATGAGTAAAGTAAAACGTGGGAACTTTTGGATATTAATTCAGACATATATTTACTCTTGATTTGTTATGTTTTTATGTTCTGCCCAAGAGTGGACTACGGAAGTGAAAGATAAATGCCCATGTCCCATAGTCTAATACTTTAGACCGATAATTTATGAGGCCCCAAAGTTGCCATAATTCCAGGTTTGAGACCAACCATAAAACATCTTCCTCATCAAATGTGTGCGGACAAAAAACATGCCGTTTATGTGTTTGCGTTGATGCATATCGATGATACAATGATAATACATGTAGCATTGTTTACTAAAATCTGCCAGAGAGTACTTTTTATATCTCAAAAAAAAAAAAACCCTCTAGAAATCGAACCTCTACATGAACTTGTAAGTAATGAGTCATAGACAATTTTTTTAAGACATATGTATTATATGTTTGTCATCAATAAAAGTTGAAACGCTGTATATATAATTCCATTTTCTCTTGACATCTTTGTTTCCTTTTGAAGACACTACACAGAAGTATAAATTTGTCAGTACTTTCATTTAATTATCAAATTTGTCTTTAATACCCAGGAATCCTGTCCTACATTAGGCCATTCCAGATGAAATCCATACCCCATATGGAAGACATGACTTTAATCTTTTCCACAGGGAGCGCGTGGAATTTAAATGAGATTACCTAATTTGTGACTCCTTTTCAAAACACACCCCCTGTGTTGGAGATTAAGGTCATGACGTCTGTAGGGGTGCGGAATTCAAATGAAATAGTCCTTGTTAAGGATGAAAGCTCAAAGAACGACGACTTCTTTAGAGTGTTCGCTATATACCGAGTGTCCCAAAAACCGTTCCATGGTAACTCATATAATACGCCTTTATAATGTTAACAACTATAAATGTCCTTTTCATGACATAATCTTTGTGTCCTCTTGCGTACCTCCATGCATTCCTGAGCTAGCTGTTCACAATACAATACGTTTATAATTTCACCGCACCGTGCATTTGGTGGGCATATGTGACCAGCTGCCACGAAATGAGCGTAAAGTCGCAGGCTAGTAGTTTCGAAACGCCCTGGCTACTGCGTTGGTGGTCATTGTTTTCTTCGTGAGTGGTCCACTGTGCTCCCATTCAGACATACTTTTTGCTTGAACAGGTGCACGGCAAAATAAGCCATCAACTCAGTCAGCTGGATGTCTAGAAACTGCCAACTTGCGACTTTATACTCATTTCGTTGTGGCTTTCAGATGCAATATTTTATTCCGAGGAACAGAGAATGAAACTTGTTTTTAAAACTCGTTTTATTTCAAATGTTCAGAGAGAAATGGACAACATTATTACAGTATCTAACACAGCAGCGATTTCGAATCAACATAACCACAAACAATTCGTCGCATTTACAGCATAGTGACCTATGAGCATTTTTTCACAAAATGAGTTACGTTGAAATTCATAATCTATGAATCATTCGCTTTTATTGTAGACATGATGAGATCAACAAGCAATTGTGTAATTAATATTATTCCACAATTTAAATACTGTGAAAATAATAACCTACAAAATATTGGTCAATACCACCTATTTCAGGACATAGTGACCTATGATATGCCATAGGACCTGAGATATGCCACTATGTCGTGGACGTTTTATTGCAAAACTCAACTTAGCACACAATGTAACAAATAGAAAATGCGGTCTATGTCAAAGGTGATCTATGTCATAACTGTCAAAATAAGTCTAGGACATACCGGCATATAACTTTAACCGTTAAATTTAAATAATTAATATATTTGAATTAATTCAATTTTATAATTGATATAATCTTTAAACATCAGTCAACTATATGATTGATGTTATTAATCAAAAGCATTAACTGACTGAGTAGGAACAATTTGTACACATGGTTAATATTTAAACACTGAATTTCAAGAAACACTGTTTTTTGACATAGGTCACTATGCTGTAAATGCGACGAATTGTTATGCAGAAAAAACATGTTACCCTCTATCTTTATTTGTTACCACCAAGAATCAAGAACTGATATATGTTCAGACGTACAATATAATTATGTCAATATGTTTCTTTGTACAATAAGTTCAACTATGAAAAAGAGGAGAACAATTAAAAGCAATAAAGAAAAAAATATGAAAACAAAGGGGTGCACATTTTGCTCTTTCGTTGTGCAATATTTTCATGGTTAGTCACTCTTGACACACCTGTCTTCTTGCACTCAGCAAACACTTACAAGAAAAATTGATCAATAATATCTAAAAAAAATACATTGTTTTATTGTACCATCGCAAATTAAATTAAAATTAATTCTCTTCATGTAACTTTTTATGGGACACCAATTGTACATGGATCCTTAAAGAACATCACCGAATCATTTTTCGAACTAGACAATGATGATAATGAACTTTATACAAGTGTTTATATTCTAAAGCAGTGGCATCGGGTCCGTTCATACTACGCCGCAATTCGCCACCTAAGGGTTACGTGTAATCCGATTGTCACTATGTCAACTGGATCACGCTTTTAAGTTCTGCACCACGATCGAAATGATCGCAACACTAAGTCTAGGGCATGTACTACCAATTCCAAAAGGTGCACGATCCAATTACAAGGGAGTTACGTAACCACTTCGCTGGCGAATTGCTTTGCGGTGCGGTGCGTTGCAGATATATCGATTAATTTTGTCGCCACTCCGCAACTCGTCGCATTTCCAAGTAGTATATTTAACTTTTTGGCGATACCACAATGCAGTATTTTCCAGTACGATGCAGTGTGGCAACGCATCGCAAAGCAACTGTGGCGTAGTATGAACGGACCTATAGGCATATGGGACGAGGAAGAAGCTTCCTACTGTGAAACATCTTTTCCTCACTTCTTCTCCCTCCCTTTGGAATGCTAATCGCCGTGATTTTGCCCCCTTAAAAGGTTGCCTTACCCCACTCTCTCAGGAAAATCCTATTAAACTACGTCACTGTTCTAAAGTGCACATTTGTGTTTTCTGTTGCCATGGAATTTGTCCCATATTATGATATAATAGTTAATTTCTCAGACAATATTTTGCATGCTTAGGATAAAATCCACAGGCTCTGGATCTAATTAATTCCTCCTACCTGTTTTCGCTGTAAGACAATAAACAGGCCCTGTCTAGGTTATTGAAAATTTAAGGCCACAGTACTGAGGCCTTTTAAGGGCTCATTAATATTTACCATGATTAAGATTACAAAACGAGCTATATGAATTTTGTTCTTTACCTGTGCAAAGTGTGCATTAACATCATTATTCTGCAAATTTTTCATTATTTTGTATATTTATCATGTTTTATACAGCGATCTCGTCGGGAGTGTCTTTGATAATTTCAGTTCGCCATACTGGTTCATCCGACTTGAAGTTCAAAGAAATATATGTAATTTTTATTATCTTTTACCCTGTAGAAGGTAAAAAGTTATAAATGTGTTTTTTAAAGGAAATATTCATAACAAGACTCAATTAACGTGAAGCCCTTGACAACTGTGGGGTGTAAATCAGGGATAGCTTTTGTCACCAATATGATTCTGTATAAGTGTAAAGCTATTTACCTGTGATATTGATTTCCATATTGTCCCGCATATTGAGCTATATCATGATTCATGGTTATTATATGACATGTTATTTGCAAAGCATCAACTATATCAATGTCTTCATGAAAATCGGATTCTTTAATTTTATGTAATATTCATTTTATCGTTATCCAGGTCATTTGTTCCGTTCAAGCCTTCTTCAATGATACAAGATTGATGAAAAGTCCACCAATTGAAAGTGACCCATTTGATATCATGGTTAAGGTAATGTTTGTTTAAATGAATGTCAAATTTGAGGGTTTACTCCGGAGGGACAGAATAACTAACATCACATGTTTATTGTGTGATATTACATATCTATATGTATTACGTCATATGTAGGGCACACGACAAGTGCATGACGATTTGAAGATAATAATAAGCAGGGTTTTACAGTTTTTGGTCAAGTTTAAGGCAAGGCGGGCGGTAGCCTGTAATTTGATAACTAGGATTAGTACGTATCTTTGATAATTCATATGCTTATTAATTCATTTCCGTAGCTGTAATTGAAATATTCTCGCGATCCATACCAAGGGGGTGAGCGGGGCGTCGAGGGCGCGACAACAAGATAGATAGCGCTCCCATTTACCTCCAGCACAACAAGATAGATGGTGCTCCTATTTTCCTCCAGCACAACAAGATAGATGGCGCTCCCATTACAGGGCTCCAGGCAAACCTTGTTGAAAGGCTAGAAATATTCGAATGTTAAATTGCTATTATTATTATTATTATTATTATTATTATTATTATTATTATTATTAGTGTTATTATTATTATTATTATTATTATTATTATCATTATCATTATCATTATCATTATCATTATCATTGTTATTATTATTATTATTATTATTATTATTATTATTTTGCAGCTTGAACCATCTACGTTAAATATTTCAGAGAATGGGCGATCGCACAGAATCATGTTTGAAAGTACTGTACCCATTACATGTAGACCGGGGGACTTGTCATGCGCAGTACGAATTCCTCTCACTGCTGTTAGTGATGGTGAGTAACGGTAGAACGCGTGGAATGCATTGCAATTTACAGGTTGCGATTTCCTAATGCCGTGATTGTACGCCCCTCTATATACATACGTACATATACAATGGAAACTCTAACTATTAATATGACCTCCTAAGAAATCATTATAATAAAACAACAATGAACCGTGCAATTAATTTGCTCCATTCATACGCACGGTTTATACGTACAGATTGTCCATTGAAATGCGTGTGAGTTCGGCTGTATGAAAAAGAGATTGCGATTTGCCATTTTGATACAGACACACGGTATACGGCTTTTTTAACGCATGGTTAACGTTTGTTATTGATATTTTGTACGGGCGTTACACGGTTCATGCAACGCGACTAAGTATCATTTTGAAAATAAAGTCATGATATATGCATGTAGTGTCCTTAATGTGGCCTACTAAAATATATGTTTTTTTGGCAACCATGATATTTGGGAAGCACTGAAATACAATTAATTTTAAGCAACATGCTAACCTTGTTGTTAGGTCAAAATCGAAAGCATGCCGTACGGCAGTAAACATTCCGCCCAATTATTTATATTCCCACCCAATTATGTTTTAAAAAATCATTGTTCTTTCAGAATTCCACCTAGGTCCAGACATTTCCATATCGGAATGTTTCGTGGATTTTCGTCCCCGTTTTTGTTCCGAAGTAACCTGTCGTCAAGCTTCGATCCTAGTAACTGCTGTGACCGATTTTCAACAAGACGGGAATCGGGAGAGTATGATAGTTACTCACGGAATCACCAGTGCAGATCCATTTTGGGATGGATATGACCCTGGAGATATTCAGGTAAGGACACACATTATGTTTCTTGTGAAACTGATGCTTTACATGTACAGGCATTTAGGGCCGGTTTCTCTAAGCATGGCTAGTGGTCAGGCTTGCTAAGCCATCATACCAGTGCTTATAATTTCACATCGTACATCATCTAGAAAATAAATTAATCACATTGTAGGGCTAGTCTGCTGGCTTAGATAGCCTGACCACTAGCCACGCTTCGAAAAATCGGACCTTAGAGGCGCGGAACACAAAACTGTCATTCACAAATCTAATTTATTTGAAGAACACACATAAATCTGAAGGGTCACTAGTCCGAAGAGGGTGACTAGTCCGAAGAGGGTTAAAGTTAGTGTTTAGGGGGAGGTTAGTGTTAGGGTATAGGGCCTAAGGTTAGGTTAGTGTACTCGAAGTATTTTGTGAGAGAAGGAAATACAGGCAGGCATAAGAGGGACAAAAACAGAGACACACAGACATGAACAGAAGAGAGAAAGATGACATCAGAAACAAAATTTGACTTGCTTATAGAGCTGTGTTTTAAAATATACTGCGCCAATAAAGTATCCTTACACTTAGAACTGATTGTGCAATAAGTTCAACCATTAATCATAATTTCCAAACTGAACAATATTGGGGTAAATTTGTGTTTTTAATAGATGCACTATCTAATCCTGCACATTATGACACCACATTAAATCCAGTGTGACTTCAAGAAGCAAAGTTACAAGCATTTGATTAGACGAAGGTCCCATTTTAAAAGTGACAAACTGGCCTACTCAAAACCCCACAGACTAGACATCTGGTTTGAAAGTGGTGAATGGCTAATTTATGCGTTTGGCTTTAATTTAAAACAAAAGGAACAAAAGAGAACTGAAACAAAAGAACTGACAAATAAAATGAAAGTTATGAGAAGTAAAAACTAAAATTAAAAAAATGCTTTAAATAACGTTTCATTGACGAAACTGTGTTGTCTCGTTGTTGCGCTTGTTGGAATCTTTTTGCGCCTTGTATAGGCCAGTTTGTCACTTTTAAAACGGGACGTTCGTCTATTCAATTGCTTGTAACTTTACTTCTTGTGGATTCAATGTGGTATCATAATGTGCAGGATTAGATTTTGATTAAATTTTGATTATTTTTCCAACTGTAAGGATACTTTATTGGCGCAGTATATTTATAAATCATCATATCGTTCCCAAGTAATACAGCAATATACATTATAGTGGACATCGTCAATTCGTAATATACATTACCACCTTAGAAAAAAGCTTTAATCCAAAAGATTAAGCAATTATAGACAGACTTTCTTTTAAGAATCCAAATCGTGTCATTAGTTGCGTCGTGTTAATATTGTTCTGATATGCTTGTCTATTACAAGTATTCGCTTTCAAAATTGATGTCCTTGAAATGGACATGTTATTAGATGCTTTATTGTGACTTTCAACAATACATTAAACAATAAAACCTCTTAAAAATTTACTCCTATAATTATGTCAATTAGTTCTTCATTTCTATGAGTCTATAAGTTGTATAAGTACAAACAAACATCATATTTAAAATGGTCTTTGATGCCGTTAAAGTAGTTTTTCCAGCTTAACATGCTTAACGTCGCCAGAATTTTTAAAATCGGAAAAAGTTAGGCATTTTATTTTGTTTTGTTCTAAATGAGAAATGGACTTTGTAGGGTCAAAAATTATGAATTTATGGTCAATCTGACACCTCATCTTAAACCACTTGCCATGCTCACTCTGGAAACAGATGTATTAGATTTTGGCAAAGGATTGGGAAATGGCGCCAATATCAAATCTAAGACCACCTGCCAGAGTGTGGAGGATAGAAGTACTGAAAGTATTGAAAGCTTTAAACTTTCTTGTTCACACGATTTTTTACAATATTGAAACTTCTCAAGACGTTTCATATACAGTTTACAAACGGTAGAAATCTATACTGCGCACATAAAGTATCCGATCACTTAAAATAAACGCAATGTTTTAAATAATACTAAACCTAAATTACCAAATAAAGTAATGGATAATTTTATTCTGACGTCCTTTACAGTAAAAAATCTGCATGTGTATGTGGATGTAAATTAGCCCGGTAAAATAAACTGCCCACAAAAGTATCCGTACACTTAAAACAAAAGCAAGATACTAAACCTAAATAAATTACCAAATAAAGTAATCAATAGATGGGATGGATAATTTCATTCTGCATTTTTTGTCGTCTCATTGGGCACGATGCGACCTTTTCCCAAAAAAATACCTCATTTTATTGCAGGTCTTTGGGGCAAAAATCTATATCTTCAATATGAAATGCTGAATTTTAAATTGATCGTCGGCTTTTCATCCCACTTAAAACATAGACCCTGTATCATCGGACTTAGTCAATTTACTTCGAGAACTGTTAAATTTCAAAAATATTAATATTTAATCATTTGCCATAAAATGTGTATCGCGAATTTAAAAAAAAATGATGTTAGAAGGATATTCCTCGTTTTAGAAATGCAAATATCGTTTTCGATATGTCTGATGTGCTCTCAGGTCCAAAAAATACGTGAAAACATCGAAGATATTGCTTTTTGTTTGTGTACGGATACTTTTTGTTAACATCCACATACACATGCATATTTACTGCCATCATTTGGCGCTAAATCGATAATCGTGGTTTTTCATTTAACATGTTTCATGTGGATCCAACGGCCGGATTACTCATAAAAGAACTTTTTCTATGTTATCTTCTCATCGTAAAACAACTTGAATTATGGACATCAGGTCTCCTGGTCAACCATTTAATCAACTCGTGTCGAGGAAACGTCTTATCTTAAACAGGTTACCTAATGACCTGGCAGAGTTCGATAAGTATCACACAAAATGTCTACATTTATTAGGTTAACACAATTTTAAGGCAGAATTCGTTAAATTTTGCGGAAAACCTGAAACCACTAACGTCCTCTTAGGTAATTCACTAGGATATGGTCAGGAGTGTGACGTGTATATAAATGTCCCATTAGGTTCGGGTATTTGGGGCATAGTATATAAAATGATGTATTCACACGACGTTTTTTTTCCCTTTTTAATCTAGACCGAGCAGGACCACCGACTAAACTGTTACACTAAACCCTTACACATGATAGAAATACGCAATTATAACCACAAATCATTATCATAATGCGCTTATTAAAGAAAACGTCGCCTTTTGTTTTTCTTCGAGACGACTTCATTTGTGCACCCAACTACCAAGATCATCTGCTTTATTAGTCGATCCTAGGGGATATGCTTTGTGAAAGTATCGATTTTAGGTTGCCAAGTAGTAACTCACTTTGTGATTTCCATGCGGAATGGACATTCTGCAAACCGGAGTACATCTTACGAGTACGAGAGTACGCTCATTCTTGATAATTTTCACATGATGGACATGTAACTAGTCATGCACTTTATCATGTCTTGATTCAAACTAATCTAACTCAGTCATGTCAGTACACAGTAAACGAATTGGATTCAAAAGTGTCGTGTAGCTAGACCTGAGTTAACATTTATAACATGTATAAAGTACACCAGTATGTTGACTTATTGAACTTAGTATTTGAGTGAGTGGTTAATGAGGTGAATCCAGAATCTGGCCTTTGGGTATCATAAATGAAGTCATCTTAGCCAATAATCCATGGAACTCATAAATGTTTTTGGCTGAATCATAGAAATTTACCATTTGAAATTAAGTACGTTATGAAAGGCAATACAAATTTGTACATACTTTTTCACAGCAAAAAAAAAAATTTTTCAACACAACATTGAGTAAAAAGGTCACAACTCAACAAATGAGTAAAAATATTACTCATCATGAGTTATTTTTTACTCATTTGTTGAGTTGTGACCTTTTTACTCAATGTTGGGTAAAATATTTGTTGCAGTGTATGGTTAATGTTCGAATTATGGTCATAATATCCCATAATCCATATGATAACAACGTCAACAGGATGTTTCAATACCTCACCATTGTTGGATACGAAATGATGATTTTGCTCGTTGCGTGACCAAACAGTCTAAACATTAATGAAAAATAGAATATCATGGAAGAAAATGAATTAAACGTCTACATATCATGGTATGATTGTAAACACATCACAAAAAGTATTCTCTTCATTACGAAACAATAACTCAAAATCTATGCATCAAATTCAAAATTAGAAATAGCAAGAAGGAGAAACCAAGTTTAGTTCTTCAAATTTTGATACCTCATTAAAAAGTCTACTCAAGTCAGTTTACCATTACATTTTTTACCTGACTGGTCAATGAAGAGCCACGATGACCAGTGATGACCAGGGGCTGGCAACAAAAGCATTGTATTCAATCGGTGTAGGTGCAACTTTTGAATCTGCATCTTTTGTGTTCATATGGTAAACTAATTTTGGGCTATTAAAAGACTAACGATGGAGGCAACATAATGTGCTGAACAATGCTGGGATTCTTATTGCCAGTTTGAAGATTGGATGCAAAGATTTTGAGTTATTAAATCGTAATGAAGGTGGCAATTAGTAATGTCATGTGTTTATATAGCATTATAAGATGAGTAACCATGGCAGTTGTATTCAAATGTGTGTTTGTTCTCTCCTGTGTAGGTGTCAGTTGAAGATGTTCCTACGGCTCAATGTTATTCATTTACAGAACCACATTTCATAACACTTGACAGAAGGTAAGCTCATTATTCCATATTCGATGTATTTTTATATTTGAAACACTGTTTCTACCAATGGCCTAGCGGGAGTCATCTCAGGGGGGCACCGTCCGTTTCTCGGCAAGTTTCAATGGGATTGTGTACATTTTTCACTTCGTTGTACTGTCAACCTAAACTGTGTGCATGTACCATGAGTATCACGCTCGTACAGCACACTCTTGGTTATTGTCTTTTTTATATTGTGATCTCTATTGTTATTCCCGTGACAGTCGATTTACGCTAAAGATCCCTTGAGTCAACATCGTTTTAGCTGAAAAGGGGGTAATAAATAAACTTATTCAAGAACATACTAAAAGTACTCTGGCTAAAAAAAAGCTCCCAGCATGACACCTGTTACCAACTGTCAACATTTTATAACCACTTGCTTTATGCAAATGTACGTCACTTTCTGGAAAGCTGGACTGAACATGGTCACCAGATCGATGTCACAGATTCCCCGTCTGGGTTATGTGCTACTAATGGTTTCCGATAAACTTGGTAAACTGGATATCAATAGCAGGGAAGGAAATCCTTTAGGAACTATATAAAAGCCGTCAGAAGAAACGATTTTTAAACTTTACGAGCCCTTTAACTGTAACTTATTTACAATTTTATTTACATATTCTGACAATTGTTGATTTTTTTTTCTTTGTAACTCTAATATCGTCGGCGACGAAAGCGAATAATGTTGTAATTGACATGATTTGTATTCAATTTCAAAGTACAAGGTTTAATAATAACATTTGTGTAAGTTTGTGGGTGAAGGGGAAGGTAGAATTTGTAACAATATGTCAAAATTACCTTTTAAAATTGAACTCTTTGATTTCCTTTCAGGAAATTTGACTTTTATAAGACGGGGACGTTTGTTTTATACAAAAGTCTAAGTAGAGAATTTGAGGTGAGTGAGTCAGATTTAAAAAAAAAAAAAAAATCTCTGATAATTACTTTGTTTAATACCACTGATGAATGAGACGAATGGCAGACTGATCCTTTTATTTCATTATAAAAAATAAACTTGAAATAAACTTCAACTACTTAACTCTCTTCACGCGGGTGTCGAATGCAGACGACATGTTTCAATTTTGTTTTTAATTCAAAAATTTCAGTAGTTCTTAAGATAGCTCTTGATATTTTGAGAAAATATTTCAAAACTTGAAACTTTTTTCGTTGCGAATGATTAGCACGCAGAGCACCCGGTCAACCACCTTTGCACAATATTTTTGTGGGGCCTGAGAGCACCTCAGACATATCGAATTGCATTCTAAATACGAAGAATGTCCTTCTGATATCAAATAATTTTGATTTGTTTTTGACACTCACGATATAATACAAAGGTATTAATCTAATGATATTTACTTGAAGTATATGTAGCTGGGACGAAAAGCCGACGACCATTTGAACATTTAGCCTTATCGGATTAAATATATACATTTTGTTTCCAAAAAGAACTAAAGAATGTAGGTCTTTTGGGTGCGAAATATATCTTCAATACTTGAGGTCAACATTTTCAAACGATCGTCGGCTTTTTCTACCGACTATATTTATAAATTTAACTTCGAGGACTGTTAAATATGAAAAAAAGTTTTAATAATTTGCCATAAAATGTGTATTGTATCGCCAGTTATTACAATTATTTGATATCATCAGGACATTCCTTGTATTCATATTGCAATTCAATATGTCAGATGAGCTCTCATGTCCAAATAAATTACTGTGCAAACGTTGTAATACGATTCCTTAAGAAAAATGTGTTTTCAGCTATTATTTAGATGGGTATGCTTGTTTATAGTAAATAGAATGATGTATGGTTTTATTGAACACCCGGCTAAGTCGGATATTTACAAGTGACTCATACTTGAATTTGATACCAAAATCCCTTTACTTTCGTTATATAATTCTATTGACGATTGCGATGAAAGATAGGTAAGAAAGTTCTGTAGGTAAAAAGGTCACTGTGTATTGTGATTAAAACATGCAAAATAAAAGAGCAACAATCAACGTGTACTTGATGCATATTGGGATGTGAAAAAAATGCAAGGTGTCAGCCCGATTATTTATTCAAATACTTTGGATTTTGTGAAAATTAAGGGCGCTAATTATTTACATAAAAGTTTTCTATATCACTTTTCCTATGTCCTCCTTTAATCATTCTCGACGGCGAAACTGATAAAATTGCATCATAATAAGTTTTCTATACTTATTAAAGGAAGTGTCCGGCAATCACAACATTATGTCCTACATGTTGAAAAAATAATTATCAAGTACGAATCACATGGTTTTATTTAAAACAAACTCATATTAACCATAAAAACAGCCATATCTCAACACGATATTCAAAATTCCCGCGCCGAAATTTTCTAGAACAATGACGTCATGGTTATTTGTGCTCATTTGTCGTCAGGCTTCATTGAATTATTAGGATGTCATTGCTCTAGACAATTTCGACGCGGGAAGTTTGAATATCGCGTGTTGAGAGATGGCTGTTTTATTCGGTTTTTTGTGGTTAATATGACTTTGTTTTAAATAAAACTATGTGATTCGTGCTTGATAATTATTTTTCTAACATATAAGGCATAATGTTGTGATTGCTGGACACTTCCTTTAATTTCAGGCATGATATACTGTAGCCATATGCGTGCTTTATTTATATTCATATTTTTTTCGTCAATAATCGGCAGTATATATACAACTCCTCACCTCTTGTAACATAATGCAAGGAAATCTTAAAATATATTGAGCCCTCATTGTTCTATAACAATTACATATTTCTATATGACCATACAGTGGTGTTCAGCTGTTATACAGGGCAATTCCAGCATAAACACTTTCTACAATGTTCATCACAGGATATGTCAGGTCCCGTTCCCCGAGTCAAATTTGAAAACTGCTTGATGCTGTAGTTACTTTAGATGGTGTTGCCTTCCTTAATGGATAGCTCAGTTGATAAAATACTAAATAAAATAAAATAAAATGTCTTCCTTGGCCGACAACGGCTTTATATCTATACACCAATCTAGCAGAACATAAGGGTACCGTAAGTCGTAAGCATTAATAAAACAAATCTGAATTTATTATTAAAAATTGGATTTATGCTTCATCATATCGTCAGCCTACTATGTTAATTGCCTAAGTATTTTTTTGTAATTTTGAGAACAAAGAACAAAATGTGCTTCAAGCATGCATCAGTTACGTAATCACCCTAATTGATTTTTGATTTCCCCCTTTTATTAGTATCATTATCATTTGTTCTTGTGCAAAAATTGGTGAATGAATATGTTTAAATGCATGCTTGAACCATATTTTGTACTTTGTTCTCAAAATTACAAAAAATGACTTAGGCAATTAGCATACCGATTTTGCAATTGATTTCAAATTGCAGGTGCATAACAGAATATGGGATTGTGGAGGTTCAATGGAGAGAGTATCGTGCAACTGTGGATTCGTTGTCCGGGAGGATAATGACGTAATAGCTGTTGATATGTGCGATGGAAATAACGAATTAGAGGCACAGGCCAAAATCAGGATTAAAAGTCCACCACCTTTGTCGCCAGGTGTACGAATTAAAGAAGCGAGAAATGGGACCAAAGTAACGGTGAGTTCATGTATTTTCGAAATTAGTAGGAATAATTATAATTGAAGACCGAATTAAAAATTAAAAAAAAAATAGTTTGCGTATGTCGCCCTGTCAACCACACCAAAAATGTCGTACAGCGCAACCAATCACCCCTTTTGCCCTGACGTCAGACACAGCTTGTCTTTTAAATTCAGTTATTATATAGATATGTTATGCCTTCTGCGAACTGAACAACCAATCACCCCGTGCTTTTGCCCTGACGTCAGACTCAGCTTGTCGTTTAAATTCAGTCTTCAATTATATAGATATGTTATGCCTTCTGCGAACTACATATACTATAAAAAGTACATTCCAACTGGTGTAGTTTTGAAAATAAATAAAACACACCCTTCTGTAATTTTCCTTCACCCAAATAGACTTTCTATGCTCTTCATTGCCACCAAATGAAAGCTTTCTCAATATGTTGATCCTAGTTCATTATTGAAACGCTTTGTTATGCATTACAAAAGAAACTTAGATCGATTTTTTTTTCAAATGTTGAATAATAATATAAAACTACGAGCCCCGTATATGCACGTTAATCGCAAAATAGTATAATGCTGGCAATAAAAACCACAAAATAGTTTTGAGCAAATGTAACTTAAGAATGCACTGCGTATGTGCAGTAGCAACGTCCTTATCTAGAGTTCATGAATGGATATAGACAAATATTATGTTGAATGTCATAATCCTTTAACTTATCGCTTGTAGGGACGGATGTTAAATTTGTCGGGAATGCCTTGCTTTAATCCCAGAAGATTCCCAAATGTGTGAATAGAGGAAAGGGTGTTATGTATGGGAATGAAACAACATATTTTGAGGATATCGTTTATTCAAAATCAATTAGAATAGAGAAACTTATTCAGGTTTTTTTAGCATTTATCGCTTCTTTCATTACCTAAGCGCTTCCTGACGAACTAAAAGAAATTATAAGACTGAGTATGTTCTAATATAGACTGATCTCGACGATTATGAACACGGAAAGAAGATAAGATGGAAGATTATGTTCGAATGTACACTAATCTCGACGATTATGACCGTCATTCAATGCATGAACATTGAGTGCAGATAAGGTGGATTATGTTCGAATGTAGACTGATCTCGAGACCGTATTTTCATGAACACAGAATGAAGATAAGGAGAATATGTTCGAATATATTTAAATCTGAAGGATTCTATTATGACCATCTTTTCATGAACACTGAATGAAGATAAGGGGGATTATGTTCAAATATAGACTAATCTCGAAGATTATGGCCGTCATAATGAAAACTTGATGTAGCGCGCGCTTGTCAAAGATGTCGCAGAGGTACATCAATGTCACTCAGGAAATGTTGTAAGAGGAAGAACCTTCTATTCCATAAATGATACAACATTTCTTTAATCTTTCGTGGACATCGGTGTCTACTCTTTAAGTGCCGGTAGTTTTTTGCTGATAATGTCAGAAAAGTTTGGCATTATATAGGCATTTACAAGGTTGAAAGATGATTTGTCATGAACCTCATCGACACAGCGAAAGGCAATGTGCGCACAATGAAACCGGTTTTGAAGACTGCTTTATTTTGTGGACATGGGACACTAACTCAGATTACACCAACATTTAGAAACGCTTCAATCAAATTCGCAATACCTATATTTACTTAAGGGCTGGGGTATGAACGTTTGGACAGTATTTATTGTGGGGCATTAGAGCACATCAGACATATCGAATTGCATTCTGAATACGAAGAATGTCATTCTGATATCAAATAATTTTGATTTTTGAAATTCGCAATTTAATACACATTTTATGGCAAATCATTAAAATTGATATTTTGATATTTAACAGTACTTGAAGTAAACTTTATAAATCTGATGATTTATACTTAAAGTGTATGTAGGTGGGATGAAAAGCCGACGATCAATTGAAAATTTTGACCTTTCGTATTGAAGATATGGATTTTTTCCCAAAACACCAAAAAAATTAGGTCTTTTTGGGAAAAAAATCCATATCTTCAATATGAAAGGTCAACATTTTCAATTGACCGTCGGCTTTACCTCCCTGCTACATACACTTTAAGAATATGTCATTAGATTTATATAATTTACTTCGAGGACTGTTATATATCAAAAATTTGAAAAATATCAATTTTTTATAATTTGTCATAAAATTTGTATTATATTGTGATTTTCAAAAATGAAAATTATTTGATATCAGAAAGACATGCTTCGTATTCAGAATGCAATTCGATAGGTCTGAGGTGCTCTCATGTCCCACAAAAAATACTGTCGAAACGCAATAAACGCTCATTTTAGAGCCCTTAATACCTCTGCCACTGCTTGTTATTTTTTATATAATAAAGTATTTCAGGAACCATAACCAATTTGGTTACATGCAAACCATTATATTGTGGAAGCAAACATTGATGAAAGAATGGTTTCAAACTAACTTTTTTTTTGTTCTCGTAATCTGAAAAAGGGCTCATGAACTCCTTTATAAAATAAAAGCATAGCCTACATTATCATTATTACTTCCTTACATTACTCCCGTAATAATGATATAAAACGGGCCATTGCAATTGAAATCCATACACCCACTATGGCAGACATGTTCATAATCTCACACACACGGGGTGTATATTTCAAATGGATTCACCATTTAGGTAACCCCCTTTGAAATTCACACCCCCTGTGTGGGAGATGAATGTCGTGTCTTCCATAAAGGGTGTATGGAATTTAATTGGAATAGCCCATTGCCATCATAAGCCAACTAGCCTGGTTTGTCTTCCTGGTAGAAGTAACATGAGCATGACTCGATTCCTTGTAGGAATACAACCATCATGATGAACGGATGCCATTATATTAACTATGTTTACTAACTTATTATGGTTACTCTCATAAAGTTTTAGTGAATGTTCAAAGTGTAAATGTGTCATTTCCATGAAATATTATACTTCGCGATATTGATAGTTTCAGATTCTATTACACAATCAAGTGGCGCTGATTTCCATCGTAATTCTGTAATGCGGCTGTTGTTTCCTTCTAGATTATTCATTTAGTCGGTGAAAGAAAAGTACAAAAATGAATCAAATACTGGAACTAAAATGTTTCGTTGACACGACGTTGCATCCGATACCGTCGAGCATCATCAGGTGACTGAATCAGTTCGATTGGTCACGCGATCGACGGCAATCAATTCCTTTCTGTGTCATGTGAGTGGGAACACGTGGAACCAAGCAGTGAAAGGATTTTATTGCCGTCTCTCGTGTGACCAATTGAACTGAATCAGTCACTTGATGATATCGGGTGGTATCGGACGTAGCGTCGTGTCAACGAAACATGTAAATTCTAGTATTTGATTTATATTTTATATTTCCCCTTATCGATGAAAAGTAGTAAACATGATTCCAACAAAGTGATGGATCCCTTTATATAGCAGTGAAGTTCCTTACGAGTTTTGCCTATTTTTACTATTATTTATGTAGTATAATATTTACACGTACAGGGTGCAACATTTATATCTACATTAATGAAAAAGATATTTACAAGTACCGAGCATCATCTTACATGCAAGCTTTCAATTTTAATAGCGTGCAGGTTTTCAAATTTAAACACAATCTAAGTAAATGGTTTGCAAGACACAGATTGTTTAAAACGAACGAAAAGGATTTCACAGAACAAACTATGAAGCGCATTGACAGTTAACCACTAGTGCGCATTGTGTTGAATGATCTTTCTTTCAAATTTGGAATGAAGTGAAGTGATGCATTTGTTATGTAATCGTTCATTTCTTCGCAATCAGTCAACCGATTCCAATAAAGTTGAGGCATAAGATGCAGAATAAGATGGGCTACACGCTGATGTTTAGATGTTTGGATTTTGATATCTATATCTCGACTTACGTCCAAATTCATTCGCCCGGTAATTTATCTGGGACACCCTGTATATAAAGGGATGTTCGGCGCCAAAATGAGAAACATCTACCTTCGTTTGTTTACTACCTATACAGGGGTGTTACATGCAATTGCATGATTTCAGGCTTTTTGTTACTTCAATCTCCCGCACGTGTTTATTTATTTTCAGCCCAAATTTGCGCGCCTTTTCAGGCTTTTCTTGCAAAGTCACTTCACACTGGCATCCCTGCATCTCTTAAACAATGCATACATTGACACTGATTCAATTCTTCCCTCCACCCTAACTGAGAAATTCGATGAATGGTTATAAGATATTATATTGAGAATGATAATATGCTGAATTTAGAGAATAGCTACTGTTATTTTATTAGCATGGAATTAAATGTTCACAGGGATTATTCAGAATGTGGCAAAATATCACTTTAAAAAAATCATTCTAGGATATCAAAAGTGAAGGTAGAAGACGGAGTGTCATGAAATAAAATTTGAATCACTAATTGTACATTTAACATACATTAATCACCATCTGCATTGATATCACAATTCCCTATTACACTAAGATGGTTATGCAAATGTTTACACATCGCGGTTTACTAAATGTTATGTCATAATATAACCTAACGTGAGTAAAAGTTTACACAACTTTGTGTAAACATTGAAAAGATCAGGTAACATTTTAAACAATTATTGGTCAACGTTTTAAACAACATTTTCCAGAGTACATATACCTTTATTGGTAATACTATAATACTAGCTGTTAAGTATCATAATGAAGGCGGATATTTAAACAAATTGTGCAACGTTTTAAACAACCTTTTCCAGAGTACATATACCTTTATTGGTAATACTATAATACCAGCTGTAAATGAAGGCGGATGTTTCAGTTACCAGAATATCATTTCTAATTATTTTGAGCATGTAACTGTTTCAAAATAACAGAAAATAGCGAAGTCATTACCAGCTGTAACCAAGTTCAATTTAGAATCCTGCATTAGCAACGTTTGATCGTTACCAACTGCGTTCCGCATAACGTTATTAACAACACAGTTGTTCACATATACAGTACTATTCGTGTAGTATTATTAGGACACTATTCACATAAAAATGACCTCTATTTGTTACAAAGTGTTACAACTAAACTAAACAACATATAAGGGCCCGTGTCGAATTTGGTCCTATAGCGCTCTATATGTGGCCGGTTAGGTACTGCTGACTCTTTCTATCATACCCAGGTAATATATTTTATCAAGCATAATAAATAAAATCTGCACAACAATCATTCTTCATTTAAAAACAAAACAAATAAAACACGGAAGCACCGTGCAAATGAATAGTCAGGATACGATAGAAAGAGCCATCGGTACATATCGGGAGACTTATAGCGCTATCGGGACACCGATGACCAAAATACTTTTGTGCCTAAACGAAAATATCGGCCGCCACACACCGCAACTGAAACAAGCAAGGGAATGTGCAGGCCCTGGACCTTCCGTTTACAACTCAGACGCACTATCATTAGGCCGGCCATCCCGACGATAAACGGCAGTGAAACTAAATATTAATGTTTTGTTTGTCACAGTCTACTAACAGCACATACCCAGGGCACTGACTCTCTATGTGCTGGCAGCTAAATATCATGATGGTAGATGGTAATGTTATCCACTGGCATTCATGTTTCATTTCTGGTTCTGTCATCAAGCCATGCAAGTAACGAGATTCGGATGTTACTTTAGGCATACAGTTATTACCTGTACTACTGCAGGTGTTCAAGGTTATTCTGGCTGGCATCTATATTCTACAGGTTGTTTATCATTATGCAATTCAATCTGGCAACGATGTAGACGATGTAGTGAAAGAGAATGTATACGTGTTTACAGGGAGATATCCTGATTTTAGAGAGGGAGGAGGGGCACACATGGAAATTTGAAGGAACACTTTATGCCTGCTAGAATATACTTACTTTGGTGAAAACAGAGTGGGGAGCTTT
This sequence comes from Amphiura filiformis, assembly GCF_039555335.1. NCBI lineage: Eukaryota > Metazoa > Echinodermata > Ophiuroidea > Amphilepidida > Amphiuridae > Amphiura > Amphiura filiformis. Next base: position 957,698 of record NW_027305498.1, read on the forward strand.
AAGAAAATTAAGGCCGTAGTGTTTCAAATTATATGACATGCCACTTAATCACATCAGCCACTTTTGATTTGTTTTTCTACTACGTCACATAATAGATAATAGCGCCCCAAACTAGCTCAGCACAACATAATTAATAACAATACGTCATTTTTATTACAATAGATCACATGCAAAGTACGATGTGTCACCCCAGTCTTAGTTTCCTCCATGGTAAATGTATTTATCATGTAATGAAGCTAAAATTTGTCATGTCGCAAAGCTGCCGCTTTGTATCGGTCAAAATGTGTTTTAAAAGCATTTATCATGTTTATTGGAAGAATTACAGGCATATGCTTAACACTTTACAGTTGTGCGTGTAAGAATGTAAGAATTGAGCGTGTTTGAAAGTTCCGAGAATCTCAAGCTTATTCTGATTGAGTTCGAACCGGGAAAAAGAGGGGGCAAGCGCATTCCGCTTTGGAATGATTGGTGTTTGCCTGATTAATAATATTGGATGAGCCGCAAGTGACAAAAATCTCTCCAAAATCTATAATATGTGTACTTAAACAGGCCAATGCGTTATATTTTTACTAAATTTACTGCATGTTGTTTTAATCTAAGATTGATATCATGTTGACAGAAATCTGTTCTAGATAAAAACAAAATACCATGAAAGTACAACTTACCCATGTCTACCTCCATGGTTCTCTTTTCCAACAGGTTGAGCTGACATCCGGAGCCTTCGTCCGTGCAGACATCTCTCACTGGGGCATGAGTATCACGGTACAAGCCCCATCAACAGACTACAACAGGACGACAGGTCTCTGTGGTACCTTCGATGGTAATCCCGACAATGATTTTCATGATCAGAGACAGACTAATCTAGGTCTGGCTTTAAAACACGGTCAGGCCAATGAATTTGTTGAAATGTGGAGGTATGTAAAAAGATGACAGCTTAGAATTTAAACGTGTTGGTGTTGTGGTGTTTTTTGCTTATTCATGTTTGGTGCATTGTCTTGAACGGGCGTGCTTTTTAGGTCCTATATGGTAAGCCTAGAAGTGACGTAATAAGAGGATTAACTACCCCAGCTATAGATGAATACAATTTTTGAATATATCTTCCTGCACTAGAACGTTCAGACGCATTGAACCACAGATGTTAAAGAAAAGGATAAAGACCTGATTCGTAATTCTATAGAATAGTCATATCATGCTGATCACTCACACCTGTAAGATTAGTATCTTGGAAAAGAGCGGTATTGTATTCAATCTATGATTGCAGACATACACAGGGGTGAGTGCAACCTGCTTGTAGTGCAGGGCGATATATTCAAAAATTGAATTCATCTATTGCTATGGTAGTTAATCCTCATATTACCTCACATCTACGGCGAATAGAAGCAAAACGAGCAATACGATTAGTATTCCAACTGTACGCTTGAAACTTGAAATGGTCAGTATTTTGATACCTCTCAGTTCCCCTCGTGTCAGAGGGCGCGAGATGGAACATCCCACTGACCTCTATACATGGATAGCGGGCGGCGACCGAAAAAGTGAAACCACTTGACCGCCATATTGGAGAGGGCAAAAAATTCACCTCACTGATGAGTAAAAAATAACTTCCCCGACCAATAAAGGTATACATTAAAATTGAAATTGAAAAAAAAAAAAAAACTTAAACCAAATAGACAGCATAGCTTTTTTTATAGCGTGCTCAGTATAAATCATTCGTGATTCGTTCATCAAATACTAGTATTTGATATTCATAATCTGATATGACATCCATCACATGTGGTGCACCACAGGGATCGATACTGGGCCCACATCCTCATCATTTTCACCATATTATACGATGTTTGTAAAAGCTTTTTTTGTATTGTAATTATTTTGTATGGATGGAATTTGATGAAATAAAACTGAACTGAACTGAAGTGAACTAAGTTTCTTTCAACAGGTAAATATTTCCTCCATACGAATCAGATAATATTCAACATCAACATGTTCAAGCATTAGTTAAATACGTGATGATAGTGATAGGCTGTACCAAAAAAGGACGATGTTTCAAAAAGCTTAGGGTTCCAGCTGATTTGAAGCAACTCATCCTCCTCAGCATTTTGACACCTTTCTGCCGGCCAGAAAACTACGCATAAGGGGGTTACTTGTTTTTGTAAGAACTTAAAGTAACAATAACTCTATTTCCACATAATGATTTACGAAAAGTCAGGTGATTTTATTTTTAGAATTACTACCCATTTTCGTAAGTCACGTTTTGTAAACTCTTAACGTTCTCTAAAAATTCATTATGCATTGTTCAGGAAACGGCCATTGCAAAGTTGACAAATTATGTGTCCGTCTGGCGAGACATCATCTCTGAATGATTTTCCTTTGCATGTTTAATCCAGGTGTTGCATGTTTTTGACATCCGTCCTATTCACAAAGAAGAGTTTCCTCCCAGATGACTCCCTACGGAAGCGTTTTGGGGACATAAATCAGAACGACCTGCCGAATGATTCTTAATATAATACGGATTAACTTTAGTATCCTTCCTTCTATTTCATCCAGGTTACGAGACGGAGGATTGTTTAACAACATACTACCTAGACCTGTGCCGTTTAAGTTGCGATTTCCATCCTGCTCATGCGCATTAACATCGGATTTGAGTTGGAATCTCAATGTTCTATTACCCGGATTGGATTTAGGTTGTGATGACGAGTTAGGTGGTTGCGTCACAAGTAGGTGCTCACGTTTTGATGACGTCAACAGATATGAGATTTTACATTCAACAGATGTAACAACAATGTATGCTAATGCAATAAACAAAATTGATCCATCAAGAACTAACCCTTTAACGGGGGCTTTAAAATATGAAGACGATTACCCAGGTACAGATTTGTTTTTACCCGATGAAAGAACCAGAAGATTTAACGAATGGGATACTTTCAATGATTATTCAGAGTTTGATGATAGTTTTGCACCACGACCTCCTCCAAGTCTCAACGGAGAACTACTGGAGGCATATTTCTTTTATCCTGATCATAATATCAATAATGATATTAGGCCATTACATTTAGAATGGCCAACCCCTACGGGTATTACTGAAGAACACGCAGTGGAAATGTGTGAAGATCATATACGAAACTCAACGTTAGGAGAGGTGTGTGGTGTGTCCATTTTAGGAACAGAAATGTACGTGGAAGATGCAATAGAAGTGTGTACTAAAGATGTACAGTTAACTGACGATTTATCGTGGATAAAACAAAGTACACCGTTGTTAGAAAATTTATGTGAAGCAGCAATTGTTGATAATAGAACTTCATGGACAGTGAGAACTGAGCTGCATGTACCTGAGATTGAACCGCCTCTAGAGGTGGTGCAGGCGTTGAATTGCCCGCATGATTGTAGCGGCAATGGAGAGTGTACAGTACATGGATGCCAGTGCAATTCGGGATTTACTTCTGCTGATTGTAGTCTTGCTGAAGGTAAGAATTCTTGTCCATTTTAGGTTGGTTAAGGTTCTGCGTCAAGCATGGAAAATATGGCATGGTTAGTAAATGCATGGTATCACGCGTGTGCGCAATTCAAGAATTCAAGTGTTTTTCATTCCATAAGATCATAACTGACATAAGGCTGAGCATTCCATAAAACCTGTGTTATGTGTTCTAACTCTAGTGACACCTGATGCAATTGTCCTGGGTAGGATTTGGTGTAAGCTGGCTAGACGGACATTAACACTAGTGAAGTGCCAATACCTATTTCAATTCATCCAAAGATCCAGATAAACTAATGAGGTGTCACTGAGATTGGTACCTATAACGGGGTTAGGCTTACTGAAATGCTTGGTCTATTTGCGCGGATTGACAACTGTTAAATACATATGAAGAGCTTATTTCCAAACCGTGTTAAGTCCACAACCACAAGTTTCTCATTTACTTGTGTGATACAATCACAATTACTTTGACAAGTTTGACATTAGCAACAATGAGTTGTATCATGAACAAGCCATTATCTACCACGACAATGCTGGTTAACAATATGCAGACTATTGTTCTCATTTGGGAATCAAAGGCCTCACACGGTATTTTTTACTGTGCATCCATCCACTGTTTGCTTTGTAATGGTGTATCCAACTGAAATTATAATACCTATAGCATCACAACACGTTGCAATATCGCACAGGTATATCAGAAACTTGTGATTGTGGACTTAACACGGTTTGGAAATAAGCTCTTCATGTTAATGTAGTTCAGGACTTTTCATTAGTATAACTAAAAGTGGACATATAGTCATATTTGTTTTTGGCATTACAGTCTTGTCAATGGGTGATATTTAAACAATGTGTACCAAGTCATTTCGATGCAGGTTGTGTAGAGCCCCTACTTTTATCAATTCACTTCAAACAAAGGATTCGAACTAGTGTCCACGGTCGAAATATAGTCTAGGCAATAAACTTTTGTGATCAAACTATGGTTCACGTTTTATATTTGCTGTGGTATAAACTGGTGTGTTAGAGATATAGATATGCTTCTATCGAACAGAGCTGAAGCTCGATGGCTGAACAATCGGCCTGTTTGGTCAAATGCAGTGCCTCTATCATGTCTATAGTCATCATAAATTTGAACACACAATTATTTTTTTAAGTGATCTCAGTGATATTTGGTGATAGGAGTTCATAAATTGTCGTTATTGTATTGTTAATTAGTAGTCTCTATATAAAAATGTATACATTACCAAGGGTGACATTTCTTATTTATGTTACACCATCTCAGGTAATATTCCAGAACTTGTCAGGCTTCAAAATAATGGTTTGTGCGACAGGAGAACACAAAGTTGTGAAAGTGTTCGTGTGGAGGCGGAAGAATTTGAACCAAATAAACAACTTATATGCTTCTTTTCGATGAACCAGGTAGGTAAAAGGGACATGTAGATGTGAAACATTTTTCCAGTTTTTCCAAAATGGTCTCACCAGCAACGGCATAGTTAAATGAATCTGAGGTAATAATCCTATGTCTATTGAGCTGAAGTTGCAATGTATGAGTTTTTAGTACTAGGGTCGTTCCTATAAATGTTCGAGCATATTGACTTTAAAGAACTGTGTCGTTACGTTATTCATGAGCATACCGTCGCTGGGCAGGAAAAACCTCTCATGTGTGTTTTTGGCCCCTTTAGAAACATAATATAACCTTTTACCTCCAAGGATATCAGAATCTGTTAAAGTGGGGGTAAATGAGGCTGCCAGTCGGATCACGCACCTTTAACACAACTTTAACTATGAATTGCCTTTTCCAACGGGTTTCCTAAAACAGAGAAGAAATTGAATCAATAAGGGCATAATTGACGAGAGGTACTACAGTATGAATTAAGAGATAACGTTTAAGGTCTGCTTTTAACTACACTGGGAATTTACTTATACTTTTACACACTTAATAATGTTGTCGATTTGTTATTTCAGCATACTAATGAGCTGGGTATGAAGACAATAGACTATAAGCAGTCTGTAGGTACCTACATCAATAAACGTACTATTCTTTGTCCTTGCCCGTCTTGGGAGGAGTCTATAGCACTGCGACTGCGTGGAGGTCGAAGGACATCTTTAGAACCAATAAGATGGGAAGTTAAGGTACGATATCGACATAATTGAGCCGTATTATACCTTTAAACAGGAAGCCCCGCTTGGCTAGTTTGCCACAGAAGAACTGGCTCACACCTGTTACTTTGATGACAGACTGAATTTACATGGATACATTTCAACCTTGACTTATTCCCTTGAACCGGGGCTTCCACTTTAAATGGCAGTGCGCAATCTAGGCTCTAGGGGCGGATTTCTCGACGGGTGGCTTAGCAATTGGCTTGTCTAGCCTCAAGGCTTAAGAGGTCGTAAGACCAGGCTTAACTGAAAACGTATTTCCCGAAGCACGGCTACCATAGCCTCGAGGCTTCGTTAGCCCGTGGGCCAGGCTTGTAGGATTAGCCCCAGGCTTCATTAAAATTTGCATTTCTCGAAATCAGTCTTCTGTAGCCGTAGTCTACGCAAGCCTGTTAGACCAGGCTTACAGCGGCTTTTCTTGGCCCTGCCTCAGAGCAGGTCCTAGGTCGTAAGCCTTGGTCTATTTCAATTTACAAATTATTTAAATTGTAACGCAACGTTTATCTTTCATATTTTTGACGGTCTTTCAATTAACATGAGTAAGCAGTCGCGTAACTAGGGGGGGGAGCTCTTGCCCCCCCCCCATGAAAAAGGTAAATTAGGCCTACCTCTGAGAGTTATTTTAATAACTCTCAGAAGTAAACCTAATTTACCTTTTAAAATGACCAAATTTTAAAATGACCTTTTAAAATGACCAAAAAAACCTCAATTTTTAAGGTTAAATAAATTGCATTTATCCCACTTTTGTACCATTGGCCCATATGTCACCAGCTTTAATAGCTTAAATATGGCATTTGTACCATAATTTTTTTCTTTCAATCCCACCTCCCCCCCATGTCAAAAAAGAAATCTACGCCAATGTTCCGGGGACACATTCCAAGCAGATCCCATAACTCCTCAGACCCACTCCACCCCTTACAAACCCAAAACAGCATGAACGATGCCTGCCCCTCATTTATTATGTTTGCCCCCGCTTTCCCCCACCCCACCCCAAATGAAAATGTCTAGTTACGCCACTGTGGGTAAGTAATTGTTCGATTTAGTTGAACATTTCAGCATTTTATTTTAGTGTTCATTTGAGTTAGTTGAATTTTTTTAAGTAGCTGTTGCTATCATAAGACCTACTCATTTTGAATGATGATTTTTTTTAACAACGAATATAATTTTAAAAAAATTCTTTCATGATCATCATGATCATCATGATCATCATCATCATCATCATCATCATCATCATCATCATCATCATCATCATCATCATGAAGACCTATATGATACCACCTGTCCCTATCCAAGCCTACTCGTACTTTTCATAAGTAGGCCTATTACAATATTATTTTGGAGTGCCTATATTATACCAGGTTGGACATCAATTTAATACAATAGAAGAAGGACAAAATTGGTAAAGATATAGTAAATATTTTACACGAAACAATAATGCATGCAGTATTAAAACTGAATTTACGGATAAGATGCATATAATATATCTTCTACTTAAATAATTATAAATATTGTACCAACAGATAACTTCATGTGAGATCTGAGAAGACTACTGATATCAGCAGTAGATAGCACGTTGGTTGCTTTCCTTTTTAGGGGAATCACTGATTCCTTTCCATTAGGCTTACAGTTTTACCCTTTTTGGGATGCAAAGAAAAAATCACGAGTAGGCCTATAAAGCATATAGACGTATCATTCATACAAGTTGGACTCATAAAAAGTCAAGTGGAAATAAAATAATACATAAAAGACACAAAAACAGACACAATATTCTTGCATCAAGTTGTGTACGGTATAAGCCCAAGCACAAGACCGCGGGTCCAGGCTAGTCTTTGCGCCGGGAACATTGCGATAATGAGACGGCAACCTTGTTAGTACGGTAAACCGTGAGGACCACAGCTTATATACATCTACCTCCAACAGCCTATTAAGTCGCTGGTTGAAAGGGACGAGGTTGTCAAGCGTTAAGCCTGCAAGGCCACTAAGACTAGGTTGAATTTGCGTTGAAGAAATCCGGCTAGAGTTAAGACTCGGGCTTCGAGAGCGGGCTAGGCTTAGTAGCCTCAAGGCCACCTTAAGACTACGGCTTAATAAGACTCCTGTCGGGAAACTCGCCCTAGGAGTTTTCCTAATGAAGAGCTCAAAAGTACTAAAACCCGGTGTATACGGATTAGATTTAGTAATATTTCAACGAAACGATGAGAGAAACATTCTTTTTCAAAGCATGAATCTCAAAAAAATGAAACTTTTTGCTTGTACCCTATATATTGTCAGACCTTATAAGGCAACTTTTTCAGGGCTTAAACAAAATAGTCCCTCATCTGAATTTCATGAAATGTAGAGGACAAATTAATAGTGTGGTAGTGGATTAACAAGTAATTTTTTGGCATCGATTATGTGATTAGTTAAGGCGATTTTTACTTTCACTGCAAACGTAATGAACATTTTGCAGTTTGTTTGTTTGTTATTTGGCAAGATCATTAGAATACAAAAACAAATTATAGAGACAGAAAAATCATTAGAAAGAAAAGCACATCAATGGGACAAATTAATTAAAGCCTAAATAAATCAGCCACAAATCCATTTAAGATCAGGACATACAGACAAAAAAATGACAAGCCGGGATAGCCCAATAAGCCTGCAGAACAGACAAGCTTATTTCCGATGGGGTCCCAAGAAAGATGAGAGAACAAAAGGGAAACAAAAAATACCCACACCGTGAAATCAGACATCTCTTGACTGAGAGAGTTGCTGGCCAGATGTTGTTTGACACTTTGTTTAAAAGCAGACTTGGTAGGCAATCTCTTGATGTTTGATGGGAGCAAATGGCTTTGTAGTAGAATGTGTTTGAAGCAATACCTTTTGTGCACCTTGATAATGGTAGATGTTAAAGACATTATTAAGCCTCAGCTGTTTAACTCTGTCACAAAATTTCAACAGATTCACAAGGTTTAGCTCATGTTGCCCAGTACCTTTTATTTTAATCAAAAGACCTTTAAAATGATGTATATGCTTTTGGACACCTGCTACGAATCCCTAAATTCAATAAAGCCCAAAAGTAGTTCATGTTTGCGTCTAAACTATCGAGGGATATAAATCCAGTCACTTCCATGTAGACCTCAACATATCACCAAACATTGAAAACATTATTATGATATATTCTAAGGAATGTCTACCATGATATTTGTTTTTCATTTTCCCAGGTTTCTTACAGTGACTCTGCTCCCAGTAGAGGTCTACCTTTCATTGTGTATGACACAAAGTGCCAAGTTTGTAATTGGCTTGCAGCATGTACTTTGAAGGTAAGTGCTAGAAAAGGGTGCAATGATATTCACCAAATACACGTGTACCATCAACTTTCCTACTTATCCTCTTTCAAAAGTACTCCAAAGTAAAGCAGGTAACGGTGTCTGTAACAGACGATGTACAAGACACATCAGCATGATGAAGGATCAAATGAAGATATTACAAGAGGATACCTAGAATATACAAAAACGGAAAGATTGTACTCAAAGGTGTACTAACTTGATGTGGGGAACAAGACAAAGATAAGAGACAGCTAGCTAGCCGTGTTTCTGTACAGACGCTACTTTTGGCTCTGCGGTAATGCTATTTTGCTTGCTACCTAAGTTTAATTATTTACTTTAATTTCATTAATTTTTGGTGCTTTGGTGTCTATGTAGCTAGCATTTGTCATTTGCTGTAATATAATATGTGACGTGTCATGTCAAAAGGAGACACTTTTGGGCAGGTAATCAATTTACACATCTTAAATAAAGAGATATTTTTCTCCACAACGCCGTTTTCCCCAATGAAATCGGACATTGCTAAGCGAAGATATTGAGTTCGTAAGTTATGGTAGTATAAAATTGGAAATTGAGATATCGGCCTTTAAAAATATTATTGAAAATGTTGAGAGTAGGAATTACCTTGATAAATGTCTCAAAAAATACAAGATGCAAGTTATATTCTAGTCTGAAACTATCAGACAATATTTTTAACATTAATAACATCACAAATTCGCAACAAACTCAAATTGAGAAAAAATATCACCGCCGGGCAGATTTTTGGCTATTTCTCCATTTACGATCCTGCCCAAAAGTGTCTCCTTTTGACATGACACGTCACATATGTTTGTTCTTTGTCTCTGAAGAAGGGCCGATTATCTGCTCGAAACATCGACGTATCTCTGTGGTTTTGGATTTGTACTTGTGCAGTGTTAGAACACTTACATGTACATGGTTTGCCTTCTGCATTCATTTTTATTTTTCATTGTCTTTATCTTGATCCCTACATCAAGTTTGTATACATTGCTCAAATTGTTCTATATCCTTAAGGAAGTAGTGTTGTTTGCAATCATATCATTAACAAGTAAAATATATTTTGTATATTTTTTCCCAAGATATGACTATAGATTGCCCTTGGTTACATCTTTTTAATCTGTGTATTTTAAATCAGTGATGTAATTACAAAACTGATCTTTAAGCATGTTAAGAAAGTTTGCATTGTACATGTTCTATGGGATTCTCAAGCAACATGATATACATAGAGAACAACAGGTAGAGACCCAGCAAACACAAAACGTTTTTAACATCATTCGCAAATGGATATAAATGGTTGTTAGAAAACGTTTAAATGTCGGGTTATATAAAGGGTATAAACGTTTTCATAATATTATAAAAAAACAACATTTTTTGATAACCTACTGCAAATATTTTAAGATAATGTTATTTCAGGGTTTTTCATACAACACGTTTTAAAACGTGTTCATGACATTTCCGACATTCAATATTATTAAAACGTTTTTACATGAATCAAAACCCAAAATATAACTTGTTTATAACGGTTTTTTTTTATAAATAAAAGCGTTTTTGTATTTGCAAGAGACATACAGTATCATGTCAATCAGACCTAATGCCGAATATATTAGTCCAGATGGTCCCTTTAAAGTTTATTGTGTGCTGAATTGTCCTATCTTTCCCAGTTATCTATACTGTCATTATAGTCCCTGCATTATTATAGTTCATCTGGCTTTCTCGAAGCAGTAACGTCCGCGTGTGATACACACGCGACCAAAGTCGGTGCATCTGTAGCGAGAGATGCAGCGAAAGGTGATTGCGCCCTACAGGTACATGTACACTGCCTTTGATCGCGCGAATATCACACGCGAGCGTTACTGTCTCGAGGAAGCCAGATGGACTATAATAGTGAAGGGACTAGTGACAGTATAGATAACTGGGAAAGATAAGACACTTCAGCACACAATAAACTTTAAAGGGACCATCTGGACTAACATCTTCGGCATTAGGCCCATCAATATAAGTATTGTGAAGGTCGGCTTGACATGATACCGTATGTCTCCAACATGCCTGATATATTATTAATTTCTGAAAACATTTTGAAGGGAGAATTTCAATACCCCATATGAATAAGCTTGTATAAAATCATAATCTTGACTCCAGAAATATGTCTCTGGAATATTGGCATGGGTAGCATATCTTAGTCAACGCAAATGCTTCATAACATGAACAGAACATAGATATATTGAGTCATTGCAGGGATGTAGGAAATCTCATGACGTGAAGTTAATGTGTCTGAATGACATTAATCAATCACATGTGTCTACAGGTTCATAAAAAATATTGCGTGAACTTTTAAGAACAACGATTCTGTTTAATGTTGGCTTTTAACTTTTTTCTTTCAATGGGAGTGCTGATAAATGTAGTAGACAGACGGAAACACTTGTAGGTCTTACTGGTATAAAAACTTGGCAATATTCCTTAAAGGAATACCTTTGGATGTATAATATCCTTCCGTAGCTTACTCAAAAATCTGAATAATAGTACAGGCTGTATCAAAATGATTATTACCCATTGTGATATTTTTCGAAAAGCCGGGGTTTACCAATGCAGCATTGGATCCTCATGAAATAACAAGAATTTATAGCTAATGACCTACCATATCATTATAAAGTAAAGTAGATGGCCAGCTTTTGATGCATGTGTTTCTGGGTTTCTGGTGTTTTTTTGTTGCGTTTTTTTTTTTCAAATCTGTGAGTATATCAGAAACAAAAACACTGACAAATCTGTCAGCTCGTTTTCAAACTTTATCAAAGCAATATGATTTTGATATTTCTACTTCAAAAACGTTTCAATTCGACTTCCGTTCGTAAGCCGCTATTGTGTTCATATTTCCGACATAATCTGTCTTTCGCGGAGACATAACAACTTCTCCTTCGAAGACCTGAAGTGATAGTCGAGTGATTTAAGATCAAATTATATTTTCATAGTTTTGAAATACCGGGCGTCGAATATTTCAATTAGGCCATGTAAATAGTTCAATTTATTGCGGTAAAATCAGCAAAACAAGAAACTTTAGCCCTCTCCCTAAACCCTCTCTACACTACTCGATGTTCCATAGGTGTGTTTCATATCGCAGGCACTTAACTTGTTATTTATTATGTCTGTTACACTTTCCTGCATAAATGTTTGTTCAGCCTAATTCCTTTACCGCTACAGACATGACAGAGCCCAATTACTCTCAAAATCATTTTGGGGAAAATATTTGCCTATAAATTTGGTTTTGGACTGATTCCATCAAAATTTATCCTGGTACGCGAGAAAGTCACTGTGTCACGATAACTTGGTAATATTGAAACCGACATTGTCCAGATTAGAATCAGAAGTAAGGAAAACAACTAGATCAAGGATACGGTGAGAAGTTGCCACAATAGAATGATAAATGCATACAGGGTGCTGCTCTTGGCTCAACTTACTTTTAAGGGGGCATGCAGCTGGGTAACTTTACGTGGGAAATGTTAGACATTATTTTGTATTTACATAGGCCCTAACTTTGAAAATTAACAATGATATTGTACATAAAAGTATTCAAGGAAATGATCCAAGAAATTCGACCAGTACAGCAGATTTCTGAAAAAAATTAATAGCACCGCAGATTTCTGAAAAATTAGCATTTTTAGTAAGACACTAAATTTGATTTTCCATGCCATTTTTTCCAGTCCGGCATAACAACTAACCTTGAATTTCCGGATCGATCAAAACTGCATTATTTATGTTCTAAAGACACAAAACTAGAAACAATTTTCCCAAATTTTGTCTTTGTTTTAAAAAAATATGGGTCGAAATGGTTCAAAATTCGGCTGTTTTCCATTTGCACCAAACATTTTGATATTTTAAGTATGCAAATAGTATAAGGTCTTACTTTTAAAATTAATGCATACGTGTTAAGTATAGAAAATAATTGCTTTATTTCTCATAAATGAATTGCACTAGTATCCAAAGAAACTTTAAAAAATTCAACCATATCGCTAAAAAGTTAAGAGTTCAGATGCACAATACGATATATCCAATGGCTGCTATGTGTATTTTTTTTAATTTAAAATACAAAATAACGTTATCAATAACAAGAAAACAAGGCAACAATGACGTATACCAAACACAAATTTATAACCTTATTTTCTGGCCTTTGCCGCGTTACAAATATTGCAAAACATATGTGACATGTAAGTTGGTGGTTTCGAGACCACCTAATGGTTGAGTTGCTGTTCTTTGTTTGGAAGACCCCTGTGTATTCAGCGGTGTGTCCTTTGAGAATGGGGATATAATATGTTGTACTCTTAATTCAGTTAATGTCCCCATTTACAAAGGACATACTACTGGCAGTACAGGTGTCTTCAAGCAAAGAACGTCAACTCAACTGTTGGAACGTATCGAAACTCCCAACTCCCATTTTGTGAGAGAAGTTCATATAATTATGCCATATGTTCTTTTGTTCATGGCAACGTGTCACATTTTTTTTTACTATGGATGCTTTGGAACGAAGATCGTCAGACAAAAAACTATCACGTTCTTAGAGTATTAAAGATTATCAGATTAAAAGGCATGTTTCTTAGTCGAACATGTCACGTATTTCATTATTGATCTGTTTATGGATGATTTGGACATCTTCTGACAATGTGGCGAGTATACCACTATACTTGATACAATTCTCGCTATTCGCAATAAGGGCGCCGCCAGCGGTTTGCGATGTATCATGGGAAAAATCGTGATGTATCATGGGAAAAGGTCGACATCCAAGTCCGCGCAATACGAATATTACCATGCTATTACATAGGAACACGTGACAATATTTTTAGTTTGTCAATTAACGGTATTACACGCAAATCGATAGAGAAAAAATTAATTGTGCACATTTCAAATCACATTATTAAGTATTATTGAGTATCGATTTGCGTGTAACACCTTTATTTTGACAAACTAAAAAATATTGTCACGTGTTCCTATGTAATAGCATGGTAATATTCGTATTGCGCGGACTTGATGTCGACCTTTTCCCATGATACATCACGATTACATCGCAAACCGCTGGCGGCGCCCTTATTGCGAATAGCGAGAATTGCACACAATTATTATTTAAAAACAACTCACATGAAGTGTTATTTAAGTTAAAGAATGCTATGTTTCTTTCTTTCAAAAATATTCCAGATATTAAACTCATCGAATTCGGGAAGAGTATATATTACTTGAAGCCTTAAGGGATCTAAAATGAGCGTTTATTGCGTTTCGACAGTATTTTTGTGGGACATGAGAGCACCTCAGACCTATCGAATTGCATTCTGAATACGAAGCATGTCTTTCTGATATCAAATAATTTTCATTTTTTGAAAATCACAATATAATACAAATTTTATGACAAATTAAAAAATTTGATATTTTTCAAATTTTGATATATAACAGTCCTCGAAGTAAATTATATAAATCTAATGTTATATTCTTAAAGTGTATGTAACTAGAACGAAAAGACGACGATCAATTGAGAATTTTAACCTTTCATATTTAAGATATTGAAAATTAATAAAAAAAGACCTATTTTTTGGTGTGTTTTGGGAAAACAAATCCATATCTTCAATACGAAAGGTCAAAATTGTCAATTGATCGTCGGCTTTTCATCCCACCTACATACACTTTAAGTATAAATCATCAGATTTCTAAAGTTTACTTCAAGTACTGTTAAATATCAAAATATCAATTTTAATGATTTGCCATAAAATGTGTATTAAATTGCGAATTTCAAAAATCTAAATTATTTGATATCAGAATGACATTCTTCGTATTCAGAATGCAATTCGATATGTCTGATGTGCTCTGATGTCCCAAAATAAATACTGTCCAAACGCTCATACCCCAACCCTTAATGTACGATCTTTTTAAATTTTTAGATTTTTCTTTTGTTTCTTCCAAAATGATAAAATAGTTAATATATGCATTATGCAATCATTATGAAAGTTCTCAATACATTTGGACGCGAAAACATTTGAAATTTGCAAAGAAACAACATCATAAACTTCACCTCTATCACTCGAAATATCTCGCACTTTTTGGATAAGGACGGCGAGTGCGGCCTTAGAGTTAGTCTCCTACGCAGCCAGCTTGGTTACGTGTACGTGTGGAGGGAGCGTGACCAAACTGGCTTCGTAGGAGACTACGATTTGCGATCGTTCCGAAATTTTATCATAATCTTAAAAATTATGATGATATGTCGGACCAACAGAAAATCATCCAGTTTTACTACAAATAGGGCGAATTTGGCAGTTTGCTCATAGATTAAAGTTGGAACATGTGTAAATATTACAAATATGCCAAAAAATCGGTTTTGAAAAAAATAAAGGTATATTCTGAAAAAAGATCGTACAATAAGGCTTTAACTTGAATAATATAAAACCCAACATTAATTCCATTTAATTGGTACCATATTGACTGTGGTATCGGAAATATGGCTAATTTCCGTACTGCATTATAAGCTAGTGTAGCTTTAATTGGGCAAGACATTGATACATACATAATAGATTGCTAATTGAAGGGTAATGGGAATGGTAATCATGAATTATTCAGGTTTTTAAACTTAAAAGTTTCGACAATCGTGTTTTAGCGCTGGATCGAAGAAAAGCCCTCGGAGCGCGCAAACTTATCTAGTACTTAAATGTTTACACGTTCCTACACACAGAGTTATGGAAATTTTATACAATTTAGATGTACGTATAGAACCTCATAACAACTATTAGCAATCATAGTAAGAAAGTTTATCACATCCATGAAACTCGGCAGTTTTTCGTAATCAGCAGTAATACAGTTGTAAGCTTTATAGTCTCAAGCAGCAAACATAATTTCCTTGTAGATGTCCCATTCATGAGGCGGGGTTAACAGAATGTACGTGCTATATAGAATTGGGTTCATGACCCGACGGGCCAGTTAATCTTCAAACAGAAGATATCCGGAAAACGAAACATACCTGTGCCCATTACTGTTAATAGTCCCATCGTGATGAGCAATTGCGATCCACACTTTGTCTCCAGTAACGAGATCCAAAGTGGCTCCATTGGTAGTTTGATGAAATTGATCTGCAGTACCGACATACACTCCAACCACCGCACCACCATTCTTCGTCAGACGGCAAACCGGGCCATCAACACCCGACCACTTCAAGCAACTGAACATGAAAGCATACGTGCCAGGTACTCGGCAGGTGAATTTTCCGGTGTTCTTATCGAAGTCGTTCCCTTTGTTAGTGATTACTTCATCCCAGTTTGCCAACACATCCCCGTCACTCACTGCTTTATCCTGCGTGTTAACTGCAGTAAATGCAGATTTCTGTCTTGGAGGTACCACTGGAACATCTGGAACCTCCCCCTTCGCCCCTTTTTGTCCAACGCTACCTCGAAGTCCTTCTGGGCCCACAGGGCCCACGGCGCCCTTCGGGCCGGATTTGCCTGGCCATCCCATACTTCCTTTCGGCCCCGCAGGGCCACTTGCTGCAATAATCTCCCCTGATTCACCTTTCTGACCTTTGACCCCGGGGTCACCCTTTGACCCCGGTAGGCCATGTTGCCCGGGGATCCCGTGGATTCCATTTTGGCAACATGTGCTACACGCGGTAGGTGACTGATTCTCAAGTGGTTCAGTATTCATTGTTGCACTCGATACAATACTTCCATTGAAGATGACATAAAAGACACTTGTGATGCATAAGAAAGAAAACACCGCCATGATTATTTTTGTCAGTTTCCTGTAAACAGAAAAAAAATACAAACATTATTATTTTTCCTGTAACATCTTAAGATATGCTGTCACAAATCTCCGGCTTCCAACACAGCGGGTGTAGATTTCAAATGGAGTAACCCAGAACTGCCCACCCAGGTAACCCTATTTGAAATTCACACTTCCTTAGCGGATGATGAAGGTCATGTTTTCCATAAGGGGTGTATGGGTTTCAACGTGAATAGGCCATTATATCAAATAGATGCAACCTTTGCAATGCTATACAGGGTGATTTAAAATGAACTGTACCCAACTTTACCCATTTTTATATGTATTCGCGGAAATTGTACATATCAAAAAACTATCATAGAAAGCAGTGATACGTGTTCTGTAGTAGAAATTTTGAATTTTGATAATAAGTGGTTTTAGTCAGAAGATATCGCATTTTCAATTAATCATCCCATTTTTAGACCAACACATGGAACTAAGTTTATCCGTGTTCTCTACCGCAGTAACAAAATTGGTGTGTATTATAAAAATGTACTTTTCTTCAAAACCATTTGAGGTAAAGACATGATTTTTTCACCAATAATAGGAAACATACTATCCTGTCACACCTTACAAACACAAATTATTTAAATGTCGGTAAGTATTTTATTTTTATTTTTGAATTTGGGTACAGTTCATTTTAAATCATCCTGTAGTAGGCCTTCAAAGCAGTTTTTTTTTCATTTTACTTACTAAAAATACCTATCTGTAGGTAGGGTGGCATATACGCATTTTTCAACGAGAGAATGTTTTCACGGTTTTTTTGGTTGTTCAAGCTGTATTATTACATAAGCTTACCGATCTCGACAGGCTGATTAAAATTAAATTACATAATATAATATAGGCTGGGGGACAATGTCTCAGATATACATGATATAGGACGTCGAGTATTCGATGCAATCTGTTTTTCAATTAAGTGACTTATCTTTGGATGAATGTTTGTTAACGAAAAAATAGACTTCGAATATGTGGTGGCGATATTGTTTGACGTCGATTATTCGATGTGTGGCGAATACTCTTTACGTCAATAAACATTCGTTACAAGAGATTTCAAATACAAAAAGTGATAAACTTTTCTCGATTTAAATAATGGGAAAATATATCTGTTCACTACAAAGAACATAATAAGAACATAATGTACTGTTTTTGATCATAAAGTTTGAAAAATATACATTGGATTTTTTAAGTAGGGTGTCAATGAAAAGCTAGCATTATAGGCAGCTATTGGTGTCCTAAACGCAAAGTTTGAAAGTGGTGTATATCGCCTTTTGCATCACCACTCTGATAACTTAAAACAGACTGACTAACGAATATTTGTTTTTTCGACATGGAATAAAAAAATCAAATCTGAACCGGGACTAAAAAGTAAAAGACAACACCCTCTATTTAAAATATTCAGTCACTTACCTGATATTAAAATTCGTTGCAATGCTACTCGGCTGTAAAAATTACTTATAACACAATGTAACGTACTATAGACTGTAGATAGCCCTACTCCGACATGAAAGTTTCCCTAGTCTTTAATAGTTCAATCTACATGACCAAAGAGACGTCGAAGGGTATTATATTCGAGATATGTTATCTCTTCTGTCTGGCATTTTCTATCTTGGCAAGCGTCATTTTGTTCATGCGTAAGTATGCTAAGGGGTCTCATAGCGATATTATTCAGGTTACCCCTGTTAAAAAGTAAATTATAATCTACACCAACTATCATGTGTACGAAATGCCATGGGTCCGTATTATGCTATTTGTGTGCGAACTTTTATATTTGGTAAGATTTTTGAGGCAAATTAGTGAAAAGTCGGTATTTTGCACATGTTCTATTAAAGAGAAATGTCAGAAACAATCACTGTTGGACATTTGTTATACATACAAAGACAATAATTTTCAGCTTCCACCAAACATGCAACGTTTTGCAGAAAAGGTTTATATGCCGGGTTATAAAGGGTATAAAAACGTTTTAATAACAAACATTTTTGAAAACATTATGCAAAACATTCTAACAGAATGTTATATAACTGTTGACAAAATATTTTGCAAAAATATTTGTCGAAAATAACGTTTTAAGGACATTTTTGTGTTTGCTGGGAAGTTTCACGATTTACTGTTACACATTCATTTATAGTTCAATATTTTACTTTTTCTATCGGTTTTACGCATGTACTCACAATAAGAATCATTTTTTCACAATAGCATGGCCAAATATTATGGTCTTCCTAAGAATTTGCCGATTATAGATACGCATTTAGTTGAAGTCACTCTTCCGATATATTTTCGTTAATACCACGGTTTGCATTCAATAAAATACGATGTGTAATAAATCAAAGCATCGTTTATTTTAAGCTGCAATTTGTCATTTGTTGGGTGACAAACATTAGTTTATGGAATCTTACCAGATAAAGTCCGTAAACAAATAACATAATAGAGAGCTCTCTCTCCTCTGAAAATCCCAACAAGAATTACAGGTTCTTGCCCTTATTTGCTGGTGAGATATTTATGAAGACCTTTAGTTTGTCCATAAAATTCCAGTTATGTCACTGGAGCCATACGCGATAGGCGAATCTTTGCGATGGTCGCTATGAGACCCCTTAATTAAAGTGCATTTGTTTTAGATAAGAAGTATGTCTAAAGTCAAATCAACATATCTCCTGCTGCGAAATTATTAGAGGGAGGGGTTCTTAATGGAAAGGTGGGAACCGGATGTGCAGAAGATTTATGACGCATTTTCAGGCTTTGGGGAAACTAGAATGGGTGGTTTTTTTAAATGTTCTCCAAAATCAAATAAAAATCATTCTTCATTGTTTTTTAGCAAAAAAAAAAGGTATATATTTTGGTCTCTTTCATAAAATGTTAGGGGTATGTTTTCAGAATTCCTATCAAGAAACACCCGGGGGTATGGTTTGGCCATAGCCAAGCTTATGATCCGGGTGAGCGGGATCATTTAAAAATTCCTCAAAAAACACAAAAAAAAAAGGATAATATTAGTCATTACCCAGCAAACGCAAAACGTTTTCGACATCTTTCGCAAAAGGTTTGAAAAGGTTGCCAGAAAACGTTTAAATGTCGGGTTATATAAAGGGCATATAAAGGGTATAAAACGTTTTCATAACATTAAAACATTTTGTTGATAACCTACTGCAAATATTCTAACATAATATTATCTAAGCGTTGACAAAATATTTGGCAAAAAATGCTTGCAAAAAATATTTTACAATAACATTTTGAAAATATTTTAAAATATTGTTGTAGTGTGTTTCCATACAAAACATTTTCAAACATTTCCATCACCTTTATATAACTCGACATTTAATGTTATTAAAACTTTTTTTATCTAAACGAAAACATGTTTAAAAGTTGTAAAAACATTTTTGTGTTTGCTGAGTAGGTGGGGTTTGGGGTGATACGAACTATATCTAGCAAAATCGTTGGTTGACTATATACAGCTAATACTATTAGTTATTAGGTGAGGTTCTATAAGGAACCTTTTGGTTCTTGAACACTCCTATAAAGAACCCTTGGAGAACATTCTTTCCTGAAGGTGCTCCTTGCGGAACAAAAAGGTATAAACTAAAAACCTACATTACACCTTTTGTAGAGTGTGGATTTGTTTAATAAGACATTGTGGTCGAACGCAACAATATGTGAAAATGTAAACTGGATCAGTTGTGTCAAACAAGATGTACTACCATTTACGTTCACCATTCGTTAATTTTCAAAAGACACTGTTCGATTTGTTATAAACATTCTTAGGGGAAACTTAGAACTTCTTGACCCTTTTGGAATTAATCTTGAATTTGTCAGTATTCGTTTTACACGATGAGTTATTGTGGCAACAACACCTAATTACACAATAATTCAGTCTCAAAAATGGAGTGTTTGACAACCATTAATGGTAAAATATTTTTGGTCAAAGTTATTATAAATGTCATTTCAACATGGCATTGCGAACTCCTTTTACGACGTCGTCTTTGCCCGCGAGTAAGATGTTCTTGGATTTTTACCTTTTGTCACATCAAGTTGAGTGTAGGGCTTAACCGAAGTTCGGCAGTTTTGCGTATCATAGTTTTAAAGCATTGCATTATAACATTTAAGCAGCAAACGTACTTTCCCTGTAGTTGTCCCATTCATGCGTCGGGGTTAACAGAATGAACGTGGCATAGCTTATTCTGGACGACGACAGGGCAGTTAGTCTTCAAACAAGAGATATCCGGAAAACGAAACATACTTGTGCACATTACTACCAAGAGTTCCACCGTGATGAGCAATCGCGACCCACACCTGGTCACCAGCAACGAGGTCCAAGGTAGCTCCATTGGTAGTTTGATGGAACTGATTTACATGACCGACAAATACTCCAACTACCACGCCATTATTAAAATCATTTTTCGTCAGACGGCAAACCGGGCCATTAACACCCGTGAACTTATTACAACTGAACATGAAGGCGTATGTGCCAGGAACACGGCAGGTGAATTTTCCGGTGATCTTGTCAAAGTCGTTGCCTCTGTTAGTGATTACTTCATCCCAGTTTGCCAACACGTCCCCGTTACTTACTGCTTTGTCCTGCGTGTTAACCGCAGTAAATGCAGATTTCCGTCTTGAAGGTACGACTGGGGCGAGGGCCTCCCCCTTCTCCCCTTTCGGTCCAACTCTTCCTCGAGGGCCTTCTGGGCCCGCAGGGCCCTGAGGACCCTTTGGGCCGGATTTGCCTGGCCATCCCATACTTCCTTTCGGTCCCGGAGGGCCGCTTGTTGCAACGGCCTCGCCCGATTGACCTTTTTGACCTTTGACCCCGGGGTCGCCCTTTGACCCCGGTAGGCCATGTTGCCCGGGGATCCCGTGCATTCCATTTTGGCAACATGTGTTACACGTGGTAGGTGACTGGTTTTCAACAGGCTCAGAATTCATTGTTGCACTCGATACCATGCCCCCATTGAAGATGACATAAACGACGCTTGTAATGCATATGAAGGAAAATACCGCCATGACAATTCTTACCAGTTACCTGTAAACATAAAAAAATGTTAACAGAAAACTATATTTGAGATTTAGGCAAATGTCGTCAAATATAAAGAACGTAATTAGAAAATAATAAGAAAATAATGTGCTGTTATTTTTTTAATTCTTTTATTCATAGTTTCAAAAATATACATTACATGTTTTAAAGTAGGGTGTCAAATAAACAATGTTTGTGGCCTTAAAGGCCCATTCAGTGATTTGCTCATCCAGACGATCGTAAAAAATGATCAAAATTAAGATTTTGGTACCTTCGTCATTGTCCAGAGGATGATTTAAACACTTCCCACCACGCCACTGTGCTGATTTCCGGTTAGCACAGCTGTGTGAGTGAACATGACACCACTGCTCGCACATTGCATTGACGGGCATGGTTAAATTTGAATTTGGACTGATATATTTACAATAAAAACGCATTCAAAATGCTAGTCGATTTCACATTTTATGTTACCTACAGAAGGTGTGAATTATCCTTTATGCATAAATCACTTTTGTTCTGAAATCGACCAAGTAATAATGACACACGCACAATTCTTAAACAACATCTTTTGCACATAATTCAATGGGATTTGAAAAGTAAAGTGGCAGTTGAAACTCTAGTGATAACACGTTTGCAGTGCATGATGGGGCTTCCTTAAATCATCCTCTGGTCATTGTCATAGATGTGCTAACATGGTCTGTTAGTGGTCCACCGAAAGCCGTATATTTAAGGCAAAATAAAGCATATATATGAATCTGTAATTTATATATTGACAGTTTATAAATTAGCTACCTGTATTTGAATGGGGCTTCAACTTCGTCAATACTGCTGTTTTCTTCGGTTTTTTTGCCAAATTTTTCTATTCAGAAAATACCAAAAGACAATTTGAATGACTTATTCTTCACTTTTAAGCAATTATTTATAAACAATTTTTTACACTTGCGCTGGGATCAATAAATGGGACTTCTAACGCAAAAAGTTTGAAAATGGCGCATATCGCAATTTTGTATCTGAGCTCTGTCTAACGATAATACTTGTTTTACAATGTTTTATGTTTTCGACATTGAATTAAAAAACAAATCTCAACCAGGACTTAAAAGAAAACGACGACATCCTCTTTTTAAATGTTCAGTCACTTACCTGTCAGTAAAATTCGTTGCAATGGTTCTTGTTCTTAGCTGCGAAACGTAATAGTAGAACAACGTACAACCATGGACTGTAGATACAATACGGAAGTGTCTCAAGTCTTAGTTCATTCAAAATGACCAATGAGACGTCTATATATATTAAATGCTCGGTATCTCTTCCGTCACATGTATTGTGTATTGGCAAGCATCATTTGTTTATGCTTCAAGTACATTTTGTTTATAAGAATAAGAAGTATATCATATATCAAATCAACAGATTTGCTGCTGGAAAACAGTATTCGGGGAGGTTCTCAGTAGACAGGTAGATACAGGGTTGTACAGAAGATTTAGGGTGCGTGTTCATGCTTTTGGGTACAAATGCTTGGGTTGTAAACTGGTTTAGACATGTTGGAGATGAGTTTTGATTCTCCACAAATCTGTAAAAAGTTCAGATTCTTTATTGTGTTTTTTGCACGATATTGTGACAAATGCCAGGAAAATTATATTAGTTGGTCTCTTTTTCGCAACTTTTGTATATGATTTTAAGGGTACATGTATGTTTTCGGAATTCCAGCTTCAAATCCCTAATCATTGCAAAATGAACCCCTAGGGTATTATAGGGTGTAGCCAACCGTGTGCTCAGGGTATTAAAGCGAGATCAAATCCTCACATTTTTTATAGATTTCTGTCATCTTCCTCTGTCACTCTTGTCTACGTTTTTACCCCTTCATTCTTTTCTTCCCTCTCTCTGAAATGTGGCAATCCAAAGCAAATACAAAACGTTCCATAGAAAACGTTTCAATGTCGGGTTATATAAAGGGTACAAAAGGTTTTGATAACATACAGAGAATGTTTTTGAAAACTGAATGCAAAACTTTGTAACATAATGTTATTAAGTGTTTAAATATTTTTTGCCGAAATGTTTGCCGAAGGTATATATTTTGCAGTAGCATTTCGCAGTAGCATTTTGACAACATTTTAAAAATATCGTTGCAATCATTTTTTCATATAAAACGTTTTAACCAAAACGCGTTTATAACACAAACATTTCATTAAATGTTTGCTGGGAAGTAGCGAATGTACTGGTCATGCTGATTGGCCGAATTGGATCTCGGAATCCTTAGATTTGATTAAAAATCATGATCTTAGATTTTGTCACATAGCCTATACCCAGGACATTATTTTTTCGCAGGTAACAGCTATTTAACCCGATTATTATACTTGTATAAGCTTTTAAGCTTGGCTTGAGCATTTTGCTTGAGCCTAGTTCCATTAGACCGACTGGTTAAACACATAAATACATAAGGAAATGCCTCCATTTCGGAATCTCGCAAAAAGTATGGTAAAACCGCCAAGTAAGCTCAAGATGCCACTTTGACCCACCGTGAGAAGGCACAAAGCACACACATATCTTATCACTGCAACAAGATGATTAAGCACTTTTATGTGCTAAGTATTATTTCGTAAATTAATCTGATGCGTATTCACAGAGGGAGTGCCGTCGCCAGGTCCAAAGCAACGGTAAGAAGTGAACATTTGAATGTTCACCAGTGCCATATACGTAGCCAGGCCCAGTGCAGTGGTAAAAAGTTAATTCTCTGGGGATCAAAACCCGGGATTAAAATTAATAACTAATCCCAGTTTTTGCCTTTTTTCTGAAATTCCAGCCTGATACATGTTTGATAAAAGGCGAATGTTATACAGAGGGAGAAATCAATACAGATAACGATTGTCAGCAATGTGTATCAAGAGAAAGCCTGAAGTCTTGGTCACTCTCCAAAGGTAGGACTAACGTGGTTGTTGTTCGCTTTCTATATAAAAAGGAATCGGCGCAACAATATAATCATTTACACGTGTGTCGATCGTATTCTTGTTACAATATTATGTTTTTAATGTGAAGCTTTATAAGGAGGAGATAGGTAAAGAGAAGACAAGAGAAGGAAGTTGGAGGGAAGGGGAGAATGGAAAGGAAGTGACGATAAACGAATGGAGTTGAATGAAATAAAAGGGAAGGCGATAACAGGGGAGTGAAAATTAGACTGGACAGGAATGAAAAGGAATAGAGGTTATCCGTGTTCTATACCTGCATGTGCAACCATGACTGCTTCAAAATAGCCCGCCAAAGTCATGCAGGTAACTCCGAGGTCGTACATTAAGTTGGTTTGAATGAGGAATACTACGGGAATCAGCGCCTTTTGTTAGAAGTCACGCATGAGTAAAGTAGATAACCTCTATTGAGTGGAGAAGGGAAGGGAATAAAAGAAATGCTTGAAAGGGGAAGAACATATGGACGAAAGAAGGGCAATACAGGGAGAAAGGGACAGCATAAAAACAGACCACTATAGTTAAGAAAAGAAACAATATTTGTAGTAAAAAAGGTTAGATTAACCATATTAACATGAAAACATAATCCATTCACATACCAGATAACCAGCCTCCAGTTGCCAACGCATTGCCCAAACTTCGTACCTTTGTTGGAGGAGAAATACGTCATCAAATCGATGCAAAAGACCCGGATGGATCAATCGATCATTTCACCTTAACGCCCGATCTTTTGGAAATTGGCATTCGGGTATTTTCTGGCGGAATATTCACGTGGAGCCCAGAGAATGATGGCGAATTTAGTATAGAAATAATCATGTATGACATCTGTGGCGCGACTGCCCCATACCCTTTGCAAGTAAGTACCATTTTTCCTCTTCTGTATTGTTAAAAAGTAATTTTAGAATTGACCTATTTCTCGTATTGTATACTGATTGTTGGATGGATTTTCTAAAGGAAAAGAAGCCACCTAACACCAGTCATCATAAAATCATAACATCCATGAAATACTTTTCTTTTACGACGTATGCTCAGATTTTGCTCAAAGAGAAAAACAATATTCTAAAAAATTAGCAGCCCTGTAAAGTTGCTCTTTTCACTAACTTCCGAGGGTTAAAAACAGAGGCGATAGCAAGACGTTTGAAATAAATTTTTATCGTCATCTAGCTATGGAATATGCGGAAAGGTTGACTGTCAATCGCAATCTTTCAACTGTTTTATTAAAAGATACGAAAAATTTTAACACTGCTATTATAATGAGAATAAAATGCGAATGCAAATATGCGAATAAAAAGCGACATATATATTAGTTCAGCTTTTGAGCCCAGAGTCATAGTTGTTATCTTCAATACCAAATGTCAAAATCATGACCTGCTATATTCGCCAAGTGCTGGTAGCACCCATGGTAATACCGCCCTCTGTAGTCATAATACAAACAGGTGCCTGCATATCATATGTCATAATTACAACCAGCCGCTAATAACTGAATCTTTTAGCTCGAATTTTTATTGTTTGACCAATTTCAACGAATAAGGTCTTAAAATACCTCATTCGTTGAAATTGGTCAAACAATAAAGACAAGGCGATCCAAAATCCCAAGGAAGATTGCAATACAAAAGTTGCATATTGCTTCATTGAATGCTCCATTGATTTATGCACAAAGCGTTCTCGAACATAAGAACTAGCTCCATGTTTTCCATTGATTAGAACATTAAAATGCAACTTTTGATTTCCTTCCTTGGGTTTCTTTAGTTCTCAACCGAGGTCTTAAATTAGAGCTAAAGGGAACATTTTGACATGATATACAGGGGTGAAAATAACTGTTATAATGAAAGACAAAGATAAAAACACTAGTTTGCGTCTGACGTCATCTGTCAATCAAACTCCGAGCACGGTTTGTTTACAAGTGTCGTGATGATATGAGTTGCTGAACACGGCGGTAAAACCGGGCGCCTTATTGTTAATTTTGCACCATCAAACATACAAACCATCTCAAAAGTTAGGTCTTAATAGTAGGAAACTTTCTTAACCGACGGCACCATGTCCACAATGCCTAAAAAAGTTGCTTTTTGCCTTGAATGAGTACGTAATTTTAGCCATTCACTGCTATTCCTTTTCTCCGATCGGCACCAGCCAGATAAATCGACCTTCCTTATACGCGCTATTAGCCAATCAAGGATCGTAGAGAATTTGATTGACAGTGACGTCAGACGCAAACTAGTCTTTTTATCTTTGTCTTTAATTATACCTTTATTATTTTGCTGTCTGTTATGTCCTGTTGACTGCATAAGCTCCTCAAAACAAATGAGACATAAGTTTATACCTAGCAATCTTGTGCATCATACCATGTTTTAAATCACATCATAATTTTTTACCTAGATAACAGTAACTCCGTGCGATTGTGAGAATGATGGTCGCTGCATTGCAAGTCCCAACGATCCCGATCCTACCAAGCATGTCTGTGAATGTACTGAAGATTTTAGTGGATCCTTTTGTGAGATCAACCTCGATCCTTGTCACTCACGTCCTTGTGTATACGGGGAATGTAACCGGTTAGTTGGAGAGGAGTTTGAATGTCAGTGTCGTGAGGGGTATTCAGGTAAGTTTGCGAGTCAAATTTCATAATTCAGATTTGTTTTCATCGGATAAAGAGCAACAAAAGCAGATCATCATACTTTGTGTTTCTATTTGTAACTGTTCATGAGGTTTGAATCACTTGTTATTTATCTGCTTAATGGCATATGTTTACGTATTTTTGATTGAGCAATACACTAACTGCCACTTTCCTATGGCGTATTATGATGACATGCCATGGCAAATGAACTATTGAAACAGGAAAATGTGAAATTGGGTTTTAAGTTTTTCGACAGCTCTGTGCTACGACCTTGGTGAGCTGTCACAGTTATGCACATGAGATACTGTCATTGATTCAATTATGGTGTGAATTGCATGACCATGCAAATGAGATTATTGAATGTATAATGGTCACACATCTCATTTACATCGTTTGACATTAGCCCATACCGTAAAAACTAGATAGGTAGCATATGTGCTTACTATCGAGCGCTTTTGAAAACATGAAATTGTACCGAAGTCTGGCGCTTTACCAACTGAGCAAATGGGGTTTAGACACACATTTGCAGGTATACTTGCTCGTATATAACTATGTGTATCGATGATTTGCTCAAAACCCTTTACACTTTTGTGTATAGGGCTCTTCATGTTTGCACTAAAAGCGCTCGATAGTAAGGACATATGCTAAGTTATCAAGTTTTAATGGTATGACGTTCCAGCAAAACCGATAGTCATTATCTTAACTTGATTTGTTTCACCATTGGTTCCAGGTCATCTATGCTCGGAGTCCAATGACCCATGTGATAGAACCCCATGTTATCCCGGTGTACTATGCAGAGCCTATAGTCCCTCATCCTTCATGTGTGGTCATTGTCCGGATGGCTTCACTGGCAATGGCATCACCTGTATCAAAAATGGTAAGTGGTGAAAGTATTCTGAACCATGGGTCCATTTCACTAAATCTTTACCCCTTCGTAATTCATATAACCATTCGTAAAGTTACGCATACCCAATACTAGACGTGACCATCCCTATTACTTGCGAAGGGTACCTTTCGTAAGTAAGTATTTAGTGAATGGAACTTACGACTCGTCGTAAGTTATGAACGATTTCGAGACTTACGAAGCTTCGTAAAGTTTAGTGAAATGGACCCCAGCTCAGGCTCTATAAATCAGGGCTCAAATGCGGCACTTGCCCCATTGGCAATTTACATTTGTTTCAAGTGGAATTCAGATTGGAACTATAGGATTAACGTAAATTATTTTTGACCGGATGTGTCATCATTTGCACCAACCCGAGACTTCAAACCAAAAGTGAATTCGACATTTCCACCCTCACTTGCTCATGCCTATATGTGACCATCCATCTCAAACCGCTCGTAAAGTCGGCAAATTATATTTCGAGTTACAGCGCAAAATATGCATAAAGGTTGTATTCATATTTACCTAATGTTTGTCCTACATGTTTCTCATTTTAGTGTCAATCAAACGCCAATCTTTAATCCTATTGTTGAAGAGGATAATAAGCTTATACTAGAGTTAGTAAATAGCTCTAGTCTTTGTTTGCTTTGGCCAAATCCTGTTCAAGTGGTGGGTTAACTAACAATCAACAATGAGAGGACATTCCTGAACCTCGTTGACTTGGGGATGATTTGAAGTGACCGCCTATTATACAATTGAATACCTGAGTGGAAGAAGGGCCCAACTCCATCAAAACTTTTTCTGAGATATTAAGAAAAAACTTAATATTTGGAAAAGTTTTATAAACAGAATGTTTTCATCTTCAGGGGACCTTTGATACATGAACATACAGTACTACATGCATTTGAAACCATATATGATGTTTCCATGGCAACGGTACAAGTCTTAATATGAGCTGGAGTTGGGCCCTTCTTCCACTAATATACTGCAAGTGCCAGTTCCGTAAGCAGATAGCTACAGAAATGTGGAAATTATCCATTATTTGCACAAGTAGAATCATGTAATATGTTAGCAAGGAAGTTTATTGTAGTGAAAAGCAGATGTCATGGATGAGCTAAATTTCTCTTTAACCCAATATTTATGGAGGAAGGGCCCAACTCCATGGAGTTGGGCCTTTCTTCCATGAAAACCATGATTAAGTGTACGTGGAAGACTATTTAGAGAGTGGATTTTGGCTCATCTTTCAAACACAAGGAAGAACAGTCTGCTGCAAATAAAATGCTGGGTCTAACTCATTTTTGTAAAAAATTGGAGTTGGTTGGGCCCTTCTTCCACTCAGGTATTCAATTTGATATGTAATACCAGCGATGTGGAAAAATAATATAAAATAATGTACCCTTTTACTGAAGGAGCAAAGTTTAACAAGCCATAACTCCGCTTCTGGATATTGTTTGAAGTCAAATGATATATCATTGTAAAGCTTATGATATATATTTTCTAAACACGGAAGAAAACAAAATTGACCAGGGGCTGACTTTACGAGCGTTTCGACGTGGACAGTCACAAATGAACTCGAATTCTACTTGCGTGTTGAGTTTGAATTCGACAATAGTTGCTCCGGGTCGTATTTGCCCAAGTTCAAAATTGTTCAAAAAGTCCAAAATCCCTAAAGTATTCTCGTCATGGTTCGTGCTATGTCATCGATGCGAAAATAGGATTGCTTGCCAAAAGAACTGCTTCTAATTATGCCAATTACGAGTACATTGATGAAATATAGAATAAGTCGGTACTGAGACATAAACAAAACAATTATTATACACACACAAAATCGAAAGTAGTATATCTGTCAAGTCTGTAAAACATTTACATAATTGTTGTCATGGACACGGTTACATTTTACTTCCATTCAAGAGGAAGCATACATTCAATCTTACATCCTTAATCTTACGTGACATCAAATTTTCCAGAACACGGTTCCTGAAACATAAATCAAAAATTTAGCGCCAAATTTTCTGTCACCAATATGTTAACAATTCAATCCTCAAGGCCAAATTGTCGCCTATAACATTTTCTTAACATTTGGCGGATGTAGTTTTTCTTCTTTCATGAATTCCCACTTGGCATACGCCTACAATGGGGCCAAATTAAATCATGTGTTTCAATTTTTCCTTACCTTGGAGCCTTAAAGTAGCTTCAATGCTTCATATACCGAAGTAATTCTTAAGCTCCACCAATAAAGGAAAACATCAATCAAATTATTCTCATCGTATATACCTTTAAGGTTCACGCTGTCATGTGAAAGTTCAGCGAATAATTTGACATTTATTTAGTCTAGGCGGTTACAGGCTTTGTTTAAATGAATGTATATCATCGTTTTGAAATACGCCTACAAAATCCCATCAATCAAGAAATCCACTGCCTTACATATAGGCAATGATTGTGAAAATTGGGTTTAAAGGCAATCTTCATCATTTCGTTCTTCTAGATTTGTGAAACTCTCTTCTATAGTCTGCCGATATACATAGAAGAGAGTTTACCAGAACTACCATTCGCTGAACAGTCCCGAAATAACGCCAAATAATGGAAAGTAAGACCTTTGACCTTGGATGTACAGCCGGCATGTGGTGATCTAATGGACACTGTATGCATTAAGAAATTATATTAGAATTGTAAAGGCCAATATAATTTGGATCTACATAAATGTTATAGGTGATTCTCCGTCTGCCTGAATTTGGACAAGGCTTTAGGATATTACCGAATCTATAGTTTTAAAATTAAACCTTGGTCCAGCAAAATTGACCACATGTGGGAATGAGATTAAGACAGGTTAACCATTGTCCTAGGAGGGCATTGTTAATATTATGCAATACTCATGTATTGGTGGGGAGGGGCTTTCACGAAAAACTTGAAACCAAAACTTGAGAGCTAGTGAATTAGTTTAATTCTCTCAAGGCGTATAAGAAAATTCGGTGTTACTTTCATGTAAGCATTACCACATTTCTATATCCCTAACCCTTACTCTAAATCCTAACCCTAAAACCAAACCATTTCCATAATTATGCTTACATGGAGGTAAAAGCGAAAATTCGTAAAGCCAGTTCACGGCTTTTAATAAGAAATGTATTTTCTTAAGAATTATCTGTTTATCATTTTTAGTCCCTTGGGTTTCTAATGTCTACTGTGTCTTGTTCGAGATCAAATCATGCAGACCGCAAAACAATTAAGGCACCAAGGATATTATTAACCCTGTATATCCTACACAAATACAGATATATCATAATTTTCTTTTCGCTCGGATTTAAGATCTCATTCGTTGAAATTGTTCAAGAAATAGAAACACGATGATCCAAAAACCCAAAGAAGAGCCAAATTAAAAAGTTGCATCAAAATGCAACTTTCGTTACTTCCTTGGGTTTTAGATCAACGTTTCCTTAATTCTTAACCCATTTCAACAAATGAGGTCTTAAATCAGAGCTATTACGGGTACGGGTACTCGGTGCTTGTTTAAATTTTGGCATATTGGTCTTTGTTTGGGATTTACAGTGGTGAACGTAACTTTAATTGTTTTCGGCCTGTACTCAATACCTGTTCACGGTCATTCGATGGCGAACACTTTTGTGATTATGAGAAGTACTTGGCAACAGCACAAAAAACGGCGAAATAGTGATATGATCTGATAGAGGCAAATTTGACAAAATGAGCTATCAACTAATATCCACTTCTGCATAAAATAGGTTGATATTGCTGCAACTCTGCTAAGTTATTAGGTTTTATAATGCCAATTTCCTGGTGAATTTATTTTATAGTGTTTTTGTCACCTATTTTCATAATCATTTGAATCTCGGAATCTTTTAATTTTAAAATTGCCCTGGCAAATAATATTATGGCGTCACAAATATTGCTCCTTATTGAATACCGTAAAACCTCGTCTACAAGCATATACAGTACTTTTGATGAAAGTTAAATTAATCCAGGCGCCATCCATCGACAAAATGATAACAACACGGAGTTTGAGCACATACATTACCGATACAAGCATAATACAAACAAGTACTATTGTAAGACCAATCTATTGTATTGGCATATTTACGTCTGTTGCGTATCAGTTTAGCTTTCATCAAAAACATTCTATATGCTTATAGACGATTTTTTACGGTATTCGTTTACAACATAACTGGGGGCGGCACTAAGATATGGTATATTCTTCATGGAAGTTATCATGGTTATACACCAAATTAGTCTATTGTCAATATTTCATTGATGGGTTATATTATACACCTTTTTTCCGTAAACTGTATATCCCTGTCTTGATACTAGGCTAACTTTGGGAGACTTATATGGATGCCCATGACATTCCGGAATCTCGCATAATATAAGGCTGTGAGTTGCCACATAGCAGTCAAGCATCCCTTTCAATACAAATGTACATGTCTAGATGGACGTGGGCTTTTTTCTTGAAGTTAAGTCAAAAGCTGCACACGCCTTAAATATGGAAGGAATCTTCAATCAATGAATACAATTTCTCTGCTGAGCTGTGTGTTGATTCAAACGTTTTTCAGTTGTAATTGAAAGTGGTGAATATCGAGTGTTGTACATAACGTTTTTCAATAAGTATAATGGTTGATAAGTAAGATTGCCATTGTTTTGTGCTAGTAGAAATTTCATATAGGCCACACCTTACTTTTCTACACCAAGCACAAAAAGAAACTCGTCAGTTACAGTCATCCTTGCTCTAAAACAACCTGATAATTGTGGATAATTTTGAAATATACATTTTACTAATTGGACTTTGCTTTCTCATTTGACACCGTGTTCGTGAAAGTCGAGAAGAATTGACCAAGATATGCGCCTCCAAACCCTCAAACACCAAAAATCAAAAGTTGCAATTTTAACGATTCAATTGTGTGTGCTTTATTGATTGGCCAGTGGTGCTTGTGTGCAATACAACGACATGAACGATGCGTTCCCATTGAAAATCGTTGTAATTCCAGTTTTTGATTTTGGGGTGTGAGGGTTTGGTGGAGCATATCTTGGTCAATTTTTGTTTGATTTTCACGAACAGCGTGTTAAATGAGAAAACAAAGACCAATTACCAAAAGGATGACTATAACTGACGAGTTTCTTTTTATGCCTGCTGCATATTGAGCTTTGATCTCTTTCTAATGTTTGCTGTCAAATACATTCAATCTTTGCTCTTGCTTTTAGTACTCATTTCATTTCAAAAGTGCTTACATTTTTATTCTTTTTGTTTATACAACTTCATCTGCCTATCTTTTCATATTATTATTTACGATTTTTGCTCTCTTTCGCATTGTTCTTTCTTTTATTTTCCGTTATCAAGCTGATGTAGGTCCACTCTGTAAGGGACCATGCCCAAGAAATATGCAATGTAATCCCCAAGCAGGGTGCGAGTGTAAACCTGGCTATTTTGGAAGTGTGTGTTATCAACGTAAGTTTCTAATTCTGGCAGTGGTGGCATCATGATTTTATTGGGACAAATTCAGAGAGGGGCTAAATTCGGCAAATCATTTTTTTTGGCCCGAAATAGTGGAATTTTGGTGATTTACTTTTGTTCAAACCGGGTGAAACCGGGGGGGGGGGGCATATCCCGTGTTTTTGGTTTTGATGCATTAGTAATTATTACCCAACATCGGCTCATTTTTGCAGTTGTATTTTCTATTAATACTTTATTTTTGATTATTTTTCTTTTTATTATTTTGCATTGCTAATTTTTGTTTAAAATAATAATTTCTAATAACGTTTATTATTTTCTTCGATTATGATTAATTATGTTAAACATTGCGTTTAACATTGAATAGAATTTGTTCATAATTGTATTTACATTCGATACGGCTCATTTTAGCTCGCTGTAGTCCACCGTGTGGAAACAATGGACGATGTATAGGACCTAACTTCTGTAGTTGCCCGCCAGGATATACTGGACCAAGGTGCGAAATAGGTAAGATTGATAATAAAAACCATTTTCGATGCACGATGAGCAAACCGTTTATCATTTCAAGCGGCGTGTCACGTCCGCCCCACCAAATCAGGATATGGTTAGTGTTCGGGTGAGGGTTGTAATTAGGGCTGGACAATTTAATAATACGCAAATTTTATATCTTAATATTACACTGAAATTAGTATTTACATACAAGAAAAGGTAATAGTCATGTTCTTGCCATTCTCATTATTCAAGGGACTAAAAAATATATTGAAGCTTTAAAATAGCTTCAATAGACGCAGGTCGTATACAATTATATGTTTTTTTTATTTAATTGTTTCATTAGTTTACATTGTTGTCATATGTGTATTTCAGGACACAATCAATTCCCATTATTCATTCATGCAAGCTCATCCACCTATAAAACAAACGCACCTTACATTTAGTTTACATAACAATCTAGACATTAAACATTTCATTTGAAGATTTTGAAAACATTATCGCATGTAAGTGGAATAGGTGGGAATTTTCGAAACGAAAGGGCTATGCTGTTTTATTATTTATAGACTGCACGTGTACGTATTTGGAATGAATCTGGGTGGATGTCCAATTCAGCCTTCTTTGGTTTGTCAGATTTTGTTGATTTACCAAAGGTATAAAACGTGACACGGTCATGTAATAATTGTGTACTACCTAACTTTCATGACTTTGGCTTAGGCACACAGCATACTACATGCTTTATCCATGTTAACAATGTTGGTAGAAGTAGTTACATAAGCGATAGTACATAACTTTGTATACTTTGCACAGGGCTCATGGTGATTTTCTTCCATTGTCTTCCTGTTACTTCTTTATGGAAGCCTCTAAGTGCCATCCGACTTGACGACATGTCTGAAGATAATTTATCTCGCCATGTCGTCAAGTCGGATGGCACTTAGACGCTTCCGTAATCTTCTTTTTTTCCTTGTCATACATACATTACTTTTTCCTTCATGCATATTCATATAATCTCATATAATTCGTGCAGCACAGTGTAGGTTTGGATGCCTCAATGGCGGCCAATGTGTTGGAATCAATGTCTGTCGATGTATGCCTGGCTACGTGGGACGCAGATGTCAGACTAGTAAGTTTGAATGACTTTGTAGTGATGCAGATGCTGCAACTGTAATAAAAATGCAAACTGCCTAGCAACTTGCACTAAGTATGACTGTTTGAATAAGTTTGCATTTGCACAAAGGATAATGGGTACTGCTGTATGGAATTCTGAGATGAGAAGATATTTTCATAGAGGAGAACAGAATACTAGTCTTATAGGGAGTTTCCGGCAATCATAACATTATGCCTTATATGTTAGAACTAATTATCAAGCACGAATCACATGGTTTTATTTAAAACAAACTCATATTGACCATAAAAACGAATAGAAACAGTCGGCTCTCAACATGCGATATTCAAAATTCCGCGCCAAAATTTTCTAAATGCAATGACGTAATGGTTATTTGTTCTCAATTATCGTCAGCCTTCATTGCAATACTGGGACGTCATTGTACTTGACAATTTCGGCGTCCGAGTATTTTGAATATCGCGTGTTGAGACACGATTTTTTATTCGTTTTTATTGTCACTATGAGTTTGTTTTAAATAAAACCACGTGATTCCTGCTTGATAATTATTTTTCTTACATATAAGACATAATGTTGTGATTGCCGGAGTCATCCTTTAATATTGCGTCAGCTTAGCATTTCGCCACCACAGTCTTGCACACATTTTAAAAGTGCACCCTCACTTCACCACTTCTACCTTTAATGCACGTTTTTATATGTTTGACATGGATGTCGCCACCACTCATTTAGGACTGTCTGCACATAAATTTACTCAATAAGCATGATTTAAACTCACAATTCAA